>NC_085138.1:375168477-375468477 GCF_035046485.1 Aedes albopictus | reverse complement strand
AGGAGGGTGGAACCCGCGGCAGCTGGAGAATGATGTAATTCTATGCTGGTCTATGCATGTCCCTCCCCTGTGGATTCCGTTAGGTATATGGGGAATCACGGGAGTTGCAGTGACAGGGACAAGGATACTACTGAATGGATTCGTTGATTTGAAATAACAGATAAATGAGTGATATGCCCATGACACAAAGTGTTCTACTTCATCTCACGTGTTTTTATGAACAAGAAAAGGGTTTTTAGGTACAGATTTTTTTTCCTTAGATGCTTCCAAGATTCTTCTGAGCTACTTTCAGGATCAATCTGATATGCTTTCAATTCGATAATGATTTTTCATAAGGGCCAAACTGACTTGATCGATTTTTTTTCGTCGACTCTTTTCGCATATAACTTGATCAAAACAAACAAAATCATTATTCTTTTTGATTCTATAGCAACATGTAGTCGTCTTCTTCGCATTTCAACCAAAAAATCTTTGGAAACCTCAATACACATTCTGTGATAACACAAAGAGAGGATCGATGAAGAGAACTTGAAAATGTCAGTTAGGCCCAAATGAAAAATCAAAGTCGATTTTTTTCTGTTATGCCACGAGAATTCTTCTAGCATGCTTCAAAAACTCTTTTGGAATGTTCTAAGAATTCTTCTGGTTCTGGGATGTTTGCAAGATCATTATGACACGCCTCATGGTATCTTTTTAATAAATTTCACCGCGTATTTTTTTTTTCAAGAATCTCAAGTAAAGAATTCTCGCGCTTAGTATACGGGCGTATCTGCAATGATCGATTTCTCTTCATCGATTTTCTCTTTGGTTAATAACTTCGTCGGCAAACCATATTCGGCTGTTTTTGTTGTTTAAGAAGCGAGTCCTAGTCGTCATTTACCGAAATACATCGAGAGATCATCCAAATATTGGTTGGATTTAACAGAATAATCCAAAGAGAAAATCGATCATTGTAGATACGCCTGTATGATACCAAACGCGAGAATTGCTCTAGGCATTTCATCCACTTCCAGTTTCCTTCTACATTGCTTTCTGTCCATCTGGGAAGCTTCCTGTATCCGTAGATGGTGATCGGATTCATTCTGGATTGCTTTTAAATTTCCACAAGTTTCTTACATTTTTTTTCTAGAGTAGTGGTGACCCAATTATGTCGGCCTGTTTTGAACAAGGAAAATTAGAATGTGTTTACATTACCATTACTGTAGTGTCTAGATAGCTTTTATAGCATTAGCTACTCAATTTATAGCATTGAGGTTTCATGCTAGAGCGATCCAATTAGCTCGCTCTCTTTTCATCCGACTGTTGAGCAGTACGGACGTAGTTGTAACCGTCTCCTCAAAAGTGAATAAATTAATAAAGTTTATATTAAAGTGAAGTGTCGTCCAGTCGTTATTAATTACCGCGTACTCCGTCCCAATACTTCAATTACCATTTTGAAATATTTGTTAATTCAGTTGATGTCTTTTGGTGCCGTGCATTAATTACATAATGAACAAATCTCGTGTAAACTTCGAGAACGGTCAAAACTCGTTTTAAATCGCTGAAAGACTTCTCGGCTTAGTCTCTACAACAGAAGCTCTGTTTCATGAATTTCTCCAATATTTCTTTTCTTAAATACACCCACGAAATTATCCAGGATTCCATTCCTGCTGTGATTCCTCCAGAAATTTTAACGAGCATTCATCAAGGAATTTCTCTGGGGATGCTTCGAATCAATTCTTCAAAAAAGTCTCAATGGATGCCTTCAGTTATTTTTCCAGAAAATAATGAGACAATTTATTGAGGAATTCATCTAGGAATTTCACCAACATTCTTCTACCGATTTCTCGGGTGATCATTTTGGAACTCCTCCGTGATTTTCTCTTGGTATTCTTACAGAAAAATCTCCTTGCGTTGGCGCTTCCTCTTGATGTACTTGGTGGGCGAAATTAAAAATTTGATAATTGCTCACAAAAACTTTTTTCGGAAATTTCTCCGTGGATTTATTGAAGAACTTTATCTGGAATTCAAACAGGGATTTCCTCAGAGATTTAAATAGGATTTTTTTCCAATTATTGGTCAAGGAATTACTCCTGGAAATTATCAAGAATTTCCTCTTACATTGCCTTCTGGAATTTTTTTTTCTAGAATATAATAGAGAATGTTTCTTCAGAAATTTCTCAAGATATTTATTCTGGAACTTCTCTAGAGGTTCCTGCAGCAATTGCTCGTGGCATTCTTCAAGGATTCTTGTGGAGTTTGACCCTGTAATTCTTCGAAGTTATTTCTTCAGAAACTCCTTTAATGATTCCTTCAAAAATTACACCTGGAATTTTTTCAATGGGATTTTTGTAGTTTTTTTTACAGAAGCTTTGTCAAAAGCGTGTCAAGGTAGCATGGAGGACACTCATCTTTGACACCTAGTACTTCACCTTCTTCTTCTTCTTCTTCTGTATGGCTCTACATTCTCCCTGGAACTTGGCCTGCCTCTCTCCAACTTAGTGTTCTTTGAGCATTTCCACAGTTATTAATTGGAGGGCTTTCTTTGCCTGCCATTGCATGAATTTTGTACCTTGTGAGGCAAGCACAATGATACTCTATGCCCAGGGAGTCGAGAAAATTTTCCCGACCGGAACGGGAATCGAACCCGCCGTCTCCGGATTGGCGATCCATAGCCTTAACCACTAGGCTAACTGGACACCTAGTACTTGCTGCTATTACATTTGACGAGCTCAGACGCATTTTCTATAAGTAAGAAATTGCTTCTAAAAAATGTCCTGATTTTGTCCGCCCATAATGCTACCAGGGACTGACAAAATTAGGTACTCGCTATTTTATTGAAGGATATTTCTTTCTATAAACACTAGTTCTCACGGAAATATTCCCCAGGAATGCATTCAAAACTTCTTCTTGAAATTCGGGTAATAAACTTATTCAACAAAATACAGATTTTGTCAGCCCCCGATTTTGTCAGTCTTTTTAGAAGCAGAAAAACAAAAGCGATTTTCACTCAGCATTTCCTTCTTATAATCAATAATAATTCAATTGATATCTTCAGGCGTCTTATAAAAAAATACGCAATGAAAAAATCTCGTGTAACTTTTGAAAATGACCAAATTTTTTTTTTCAAACTAATACATTTATGCCATTTTAATGCCCAACCCTAGCCAATGTTTAAAACCAACGTCGTTTTAAATTGCGGGAAGATTCTCACTCTCTTTCTTCTAGGCGTTACGTTCCAACTGAGACACAGCCTGCTTCTCAGCTTGAGAACTATCACAATTAATAACTGAGATCCCCAGCTGCCAATGGCTATTTTGCATATTGTATATTGTGTGGTAGTCATGAAGATATTTTTCATAAGGTAGTTAAGGAAATTTAACTATGAAACGTTTCTGGGCCAACCTGGAAAGGAACCCGCCACCCTCAGCATAGTTTTGCTGATTGTACGTGCGCTTACAATAAATAACTGTGGAAGTGCTCAAAGAACACTAAGTTGAAGCGAGGCAGGCCAAGTCCCAGTGGGGACGTAGAGCCATAAAGAAGAAGAAGAAGACGTGCGCTTACCGGATGAGCTTAAAGACTTTCTTTTTAAATTTTCTTCTGGAACACAACAAACAATAAACACTTGTGATTGATAGTCAACCAATTTACTTCTTCTATCCGGCATCTCTGGGATTCGTCCTGGTTTACTTGTTTGGATTGCTCCAGAAATTTATTATGAGATTTATGTTGCAGATTTCCTGCTTGGATTGCTTCAAAAATTGCTGTCGGAATTCTTCCAAGGGTTTATCCATTAGAAATTATGAATTGCTTCGTTTCTTGTAGGTATTTTTGCTGTTGTTTCTCCAAGAACTCTGCAGGAAGTAGTTCCAGGAATTCTTCCAGGGATTCAGATGTTTCTCTGTAATATTCTTCCTGTGATTCCTCCAGAAACTTTTCTTGAGATTCGTTCAAGAACTCCTGCTAGGATTCCTTCATAAGCTCTTGCTGGTATTCCTGACCTTTTCCAAAAATTTCTACATGAACTCCTACAGCGATGTGTTCAGAGATTTCTGTAGATATTTCTGCAATAATTCCTATATGATGGCACAAATTTTCCAAATAGAGAAGAACGTCCCCCTGTAGCCAACCTACCTAGGATTTTTTCTAGGAATTTCTTAAAATGGTCCTCTATTAATGCCTTATTAGTCAAACAGAAATGCCTTCAGAGATTTCACTACGATTCCTCTTTCAGATTCCCTAATTAGGCATCCTCTATGGATTTCCCGGGAGTTTCTCTTGGGATTTTTCCAGGGTTACCTCTTGGTATTTCTATACGAAAATCTCTTGATATTGCTTCTGAAATTCCTTTAGAAATAATTGTTAGAAATTCGCCTGGAACTCATGCTAGAATATATCAACCTATTTCTGCTGTAATTCCTCCTGGAACTGCTTCAGATATGTCTCCATTACTTTTTCCAGAAATTTCTCCATGGATTTCTAAAATAATTTCATCTGATATCCAAACAGAGACTTCTTCGAAGATTGAAATAAGGACTCTTTCAATGATTTTTAAGGAAATGCTCCAGGAACTTCTCCAGAGATGCCTCTAGGCATTTCTACGGAGATAGTAGTAAGGGTTTTTTTTTTTTAGAAATTACTTAAGGGACTTATCCGGAGCTCCTGTAAAGGTTTTTGGCAGAAACTACTTACGGGATTCCTTCAGGAACGCCTTGAGAGTTACGTATCGTTATTCCTCAGATAATTTCTCCAGAAAGCCCCCAAATTTATTTTTTTTCAAAGATTTCTCCAAAGATTTTATGTAGATTAGGCTCTGGAAATTAAAGTAGAAAGGCTTCGGAAACGAAGCCAATCCAGGCAGTATGGGTGTCTTTACTTGTCAATCAGACGTTGGTTCATTTTCATTCGTTGACAGCTAAAGTTAGACGTTGTGATTTAAGCTGCACTAACCAGTTCTGCTTCCACTAGGTCTTTTGTAGACCACAATTGCTGTAAGCTGAGAGAAGGCTGTGTCCCAGTAGTGATGCTATGACAAGAACGGTTATGGCAAAGCACTGAATTTTAACTTTAAAATCCCATTTTTTCTCCTTAGCACCTATTCGATTTTTTACCACAAAAGGCTCGTTCAAATATTACGTAACGCAAAATTTGGCAATTTTAGATCCCCTCCCTCCCTCTCGTTACTATTTTTGTAAGAGAAATTTTGAAATTTAGTATGAAGAGTAACACAGCGCTAGACTCCCTCCCTCCATAAGCGTTACGTAATATTTGAACGAACCCGAAGCAGACCCTCCCCACCTATCTCATTAACCCATCTATCTCTGATGAGTTCAGAATAATTTTTCATGAATAAAAAATGATTTTAAAAAATGTCCCGATTTTGTGAGGCACCCGATTTTGTCAGCCCAAAATGCTACCAGGGGCTGACAAAATCAGGTCCTCACTGTACCTGTTTTTTTTCTATCAAAAATTCCATCAAATAATATCATTCACAATTTAACCCATGTATTTGTTTTATTTAGTCCTGTATTTAGTAGATTTATTGAAGAATTTTTCAAACAAAACGTACAGAAATTTCCTCACACAATTGCATACGGATTCACTCAGCTCTTCTTCCAGAAGTTTCGATCAAAAAACCTTGAGGAGGTTTTTCCGTAGTATTCTACTGGACTGTCCTTGAAGGATTTTTCTAGTATAATTTCTCAAGAAAGTTCTTATAAATTCCAACAGAAAAAAGCTTCAGGATTTCTTACAGATTTTCTTTGGAATTTAAGAGTTGACGTCCTGCGGTTTCCTCCAATTGCTACAGAAATTGCGTCCAGATGTTCCTAAAGAATGTACGATCTTACAGCATATACCTATAAAATTACTTCATAAATTTCATCCATAGTGTATCATTGTTCTTGCCTCACAATATACAAGTTCATGCAATGGCAGGAAAAGAAAGCCCTTCAATTTATAACTGTGGAAGTGCTCAAAGAACACTAAGTTGAAGCGAGGCAGGCCAAGTCCCAGTGGGGACATAGAGCCATAAAGAAAAAAAAAGCTTTCATCCAGGAAAACTTTTATCTTAAACGTATGGCTTTGAATCAACGCCATTATCAAGAAGTTATGAGGAAATTTTCAGAACAAAAATCAGATAGAACTTCTGATCAATCTTAACAGTTATTTAGCTTTTAGAACCCAAATAATTTCTACCAAACGTCAAATGCGCACTGAATATATTTTCTAAGATATCTTAGGTACTGTTGATAAATTATGTATAGTCATTTATAGTTATCTCAGATCCCCTCTCCCCCTCGAAGATGTTTTTCATATTTGTGTGGACCGTAGAACTTGTCCAGACTCCCAGGGAGGGGGGAGGGGTCTCTTTCTAAGAGTCTACGTAGACAGGTCGATGCGACAGCTCTAATAGCATTTGTCAAAAGTACATACATCACAGTAAAAAATGATTTGTGATTATGTATTTTCATAACTTCTGTGACACATCCCGAACCTTTTCATAATTCCTCGGTCAATTCTTGAAAGTTTTGTAAATTTTTAGCTAGAGAAGGGTCAACGTCAATCAGTCGACTCGACGAAAACTTTTTGTGGCGTGGCTGGGAATCGAACCCATGACTATCCGCACACGAAAAGCGCTCCGATGTCAAAAAATATTTGTAACGAAAGTATTGAAAACTTTTGAAGATTTTTTTTGGATAAATTTGTGAAGGAATCCTCAAATAAAATAACTGGAGAATTTTGTATGCGACATTTCTGGAGAAAATTGTCAAAGGAATTTCTGTGGGGCGGAAATTTGTAGAAGAAAATCCCCAAGCAAATTACTGCGTAAAATTGCTATCGAATTAGAGTTTGTTTTTTTATAAATTTTTGGGAAATTTCCTGTAGAAAATTTGAACCCTGGAAGATTTTTTGATAGAAAGTATTCCTCGTGGAAGCTTTTCTTATTTTTTTTTTTCATTATCTTAAGAAACTCCTGCTGGTTTAACTTCAACAGGGGTTCCTGGAGATGGAACCTTTTAGGAATCTCAGAAGATTCTGAAGGAATTTTAAATTAACTCCCGGAATAATCTCATAGAGACCTTCCTGGGTTTTTACAAGAAACTAGAGGAGTCTTGGAACACAGTTGTGGAGGATCCGCGGAGAAGTTCTTGGAGGAATTCCTGGATGGCGTTCCTGTGGAATATCAGAAGGAGCACTAAATTTATAATTTCTCCGCTTCTGCGATGAAGTGATGCAAACAGCGTGGTTTTTTTTTCTGATTCTGATTCTGTTGTTAGAGAAAAACTTCGAGTAGAAGAAGCAAGACATGGAGAATAAGGTATGCGCACAGCAAAATCTGGCCAAAGAAAATCAAGCAGTAATAATTCATTCCAACTTGTTCCCAAACCAAAAGCAATTCATCGTAAAAAAGCATTAATTTACTTTAAATCAACATCAAGACATTGCTGATTTGACTTGTTATATCCGTCATCTCGAGTTTTGAGCTTCAGTCCTTCCGTAAAGTTTTGCACAGTACTTTCGACCGCATGCCAAGAAATTTTTACCACCTTTGTGTCAAAATCAATCTTATTTTTCGATGAAAGCTGTCGTTCTTGACATTTTTTGAAGGTTCCAATTCATGGTTACTCAATATTTTTCAATTGGGTTGAGTTTTGAAGTGTGTGAGATTTTACGTTTTTTGGAAAAATGCAGTACAATTTCTACATAGTTTTCTGCATACAAACGCAAGCATTCTCCGCCAAAAACAGGGGACAAAAATCAATTCAAATCAATACACGATATCTAAGCTTTTGAATAAAGGGTGCCAGACATTTTTCCCGACATTTCCCGTAGTGAAAAAGATGATTTGCTGTACATGTATTTCTAAAAGTTCGGTTTTTCAAACCACAAATTCATAATGTTGACCAAACTATGTATTTCTTGCCAAACTTCGTTTTTTTCTTGCTCTTGAGTTGATCTGCAACCTTTCCAGGTTGTAATGATGTATAGAACCGAATACTTGAAAGCTAACTTGGGTCTTCGGGGACGGTCGCTTTAATGTACATTGTCAGATTTTCAGCACGTTTGTGCAAAAACTTTTCGAGGACTTCTTGTTCCCTTGACTCTATTTTAAACACAATGTCAAAATATATCCCGAAGTAAATATTTTTCGATTCCTTGCACAATAAGCTTTCATTTGCGCCAGAGATTGCCACGATTCGTTGAAAATAGAGAAATTTCTATCCAAAATGCGGTGGCTAGATTTTGCTGTGTGCATACCTTAGACAAAATGATTACTCTTCCGAACGTGTCTTAAAGAAATTATTTTTACTTCTCTTGACCTCAGAAGCAGAAGGCACTTTTTCTCCTATGTGAGAGTTTTGAGTCACTGGAAAGTAATAATAGATGTACATATTAGCATTTCAGCTGGCTGATGCTTACAAGAAGTTCGTCGATAAAAATGGAATCAAATTGACGTACACAAGTCAGAACGTAATCCTTTCCGCCCTTTACAAATCCCGTGACAGATCGACACGTTGTAAAACTCGCCCATTCCATTTGCTAGGAAGAAGCACACAAATCCCATCCGCCATCACGATTAATAACCCCATCAAATTCATACAGCGAAATGCTTTCGGCGCGAGTTTTATTCTGACAATCACCGCACCGTCAGAAACCATATGGCCGACCATCTAACGTGAGCGCGATGCAGACGAACGCAGACCAACCCCCAAACATCACAAAGATTGTGGTGGCCCGTCCAGAGGAAGATGACGATGCACACGCCATGGCATCACATCCATCTCAGCTCTCAGCTGTTGTGAGTGAGTGAGCAGCACCGTAAAAGAACCAGGGGTATAAAATAAATAAAGCAAATATGCAAATGTAACGATGCAGGAGGCACGCGTCTTGCGTTGCGCGGGGGAAAGCGGGGTGAAGTGTACTCTTTTGTGCACCCCTCAGAGTAATCAATATGTCACCTTTACGCCTGAACCCTGTGTCAATCAACCTTTTTCCCAAAAGCATTTCAACATCCACATGAATCAGACGCAGTGGTATATTACTAGTCTTTCCCAACATTGACGTGCAATTTGACGTAGCAGCTGCCATTCTTGCCCAAAATTAGAAATATCACCAGAACTCACACACTGAAAATGGTCACAAGAATTGGTTCTCATTGGTTCCTTGTGTGAGCAGTGTTGCTGATCTAAATATACTGGGATAGTAACTATTGTACGTTTCCTACGACATGAGGTTGAAACATACCATACCGATTTCCTCCGCGAAGCAAAAATGATTCCTTGCTCATCATAATTCAGACACGAACAGGATTAAATTGCGGGTTTCTGCTAACCTCTCTCCCAAGCATCTTTCAGTGTCATCATTATCAATGGGTAGGTATTTCCTGCGGTGATAGGGAAGCAGAGGCAGCAATTTGAACGCAGCAAATTTGATTGCTTTAGGTTCACCTAGTATTTGATCCGATTTAGGAGTTTTTTCGATTTTCTACAAGCTTGAGCTTTGAAGCACATTTAAGTGTGGTTCCTGAGTATTATTTCTGCCGAACGGAAGTTAAAATTCATATGAGTTTCTCACAAGTGTACGCAAAACGGCAAATACAGCCTTCATCAAGAAATACGTCACTAAGAGCGTAATATAATCTTGTGTTGCTGATCCTACCTTGCCTAGAATCATATCGCGCTTTAAAAAGTTGCCAGCAAACAAATGCGATGCAAAATTATGTGGTCTATCAGTGGTTTTCAAACTTGATGAGGCCAACCAAAATTATTGTTATTAGATTGTGCCCGTCGCCATACACAATGACCAAGAAAGAAATTGGCTGATTTACAAAACCAATAAAAACAGCCAGATGGAAATAGCACGTCGCGGATTTGTTGAATGGTAATAACGCAAGTGTATCCAGACACACGATTAACATTGGCGCTGACAGCATTGGGCAAATCTGGCTGAGACATCGATTTTTGTGAATCGATTCGAATCGGATCAGCAGAATCGATTCACCGATTTAATCGAATCCTTTGAATCGATGTTTTCACATCGATTCGATATTATAAAATACCACAAAACTATAAAATGATTTGTTTGCTGCATGTAGTTCAAGTTCATGTATGTTTTATTTGTCTTGATAAACTCAATACCAAAATTTGAGAATGCGCATCGAACATTTCGCGACTCTGATTTGAAAATGGATATAACGTTGAGACAGTGCATCCTGAAAAAAAAATGAAATTTTATATTTTTGAATTCAAAGAAAAATTCCGAGATCCTGAGGTTCCCCAGAACTCTGAGAAGTATTCTCATATAGTACTGAGATAAATTCTAGTAGACTGCTGAGAGAAATTCCCCCAAAATCTTTTAAGAGACTCCTCTTGAATTCTGAAAGCAGTGGTTCCTCTAGAATTATAAGAGAGTATTTCTTCAGAATGCTAAAAATGATTACAACAAAATCCTGACATTATCCAGAAAAGAAAGCAAGACTTTTCCGTTGCCTTGGTAGGAATTCTCTCTGAATTCTATTAACTCGTTTGACCCCAGGTAAAAAATAAAAGTTCAAAAAATCGCCAGCAACCCATTTCTCAACAGAATTCAACCAAATTTTGAACACAAACTCGCACAACACTATAGTTTTGGAGATATGCGAGATCAACATTTTCTTGGACTTCTGCACGGAGTAAGGTCGGTGAATCACTGGGTCAAGTCGGGCATAAATGAGGCCAAGTACGATTTGCGATAAACGATAGTTGATGTTGCTAAAGGTTTGAATTTGAGATTTTCCGATAGGTTTCTTTGAGTTCTTGAGATATTCAACATTTCTAAACCATCCAAGTCTTCATTTGCGTTTGTTGTTTTCAAATGAAATTAAACGCTAGACATTATTCCCTTATTGATCCCATAGGTCATCGGAGACATCTTTTGAACATGTGTTGCCCTTGTAGTACTATTAATATTTCCTAAATATCTCGATGGGTTGTCCGAATCCGTCCTTACAAAACATAAACACTCGAAATAATCACCAAAGATTATTTTCAAATTATCCTTATCGCTTTTATTTGCACCAATACTTGAACATCTGTATAATGTTTGTTATATCAACGAGCAGTTGAAATTTTGGACGATCTGATTGAAGTCATGCCTTGACTACAGAGAACCTAGGCCTATTTGCATGCGGAAAACAACGGTTAGCTCCAGAAACCAATACTACATCGAACAAGAGTAAGTAAAAGCCTCGACTATATTCCTGAGTACCCGGGATGGCCTGGCTGAAGTCAGGCCTTGAGTTCACTGAGCTGTAGATAAACTGTAATCACATGTTTTACCTACGTGGAACCTCTGTGCAATACATAAACTCATATTCTATCATGTGTCAAAAAAGGTCCCGCACAACTATTCCCAGAAAAATTTGATAACCTTAGCGAAGTCATGCCTTGACTTCAGAGTACCATAGACGGACAACAATGAGAGTTTTATGTACGTAGAAAACAATGGCTAGCTCCAGAAACCAATACTACATCGAACTGGAGTAATTGAATTCCTCGACTAGATTCCTGAATACACGGGACATCTTGATTGAAGTCAGGCCTTGAGTTCTATGAGCTGTTGATGAACTGTAATCACATGTTTTGCATGTGTAGAATCTCTATTGACTACCTAAACTCACATTCCATCATGCGTCAGGCAGGGATGGGAACACTCACTTGCAAAGAGTTACACTCACTTGCTTTTTGCTCAGCTCAGAAACGTGCAATCAAGAAACGATGTATGGACGACTTATGCCTTGTGGTTTTGTCTAAAACTTCGCCAAGGGTCGCACACGAATCCCAAAGTCGTGACAGAGCTGTGAAAGCGACTCTCCACGAGGTGAGTGTAATTTACATTCACCTCGTGGAGAGTTGCCTTCGCAGCTCCCTCACGACTTCGGTATGCGTGTGCGACCCCTAGTCTATTCGGCAAACTTTTAGACAAAATCACAAGGCAAAAGTCGTCCATACATCGTTTTTTGATTGCACGCTTCTGAGCTGAGAAAATAGCAAGTGAGTGTAACTCTTTGCAAGTGAGTGTTCCCATCCTTGGCGTCAGGGAAAAGGTCTCTCACAACTATTCCTAGGAAAATTTTCAACTCAAGTTTCATATCATCGTTACATTCTGATCCGTACGATATAAGACAACTCTAAAATAGAGAAGGAGATGATAAATACTCTAAAACCCGGGAAAATTCCTTCAGTATTTCCAACGACAAATTTCTGGAGTTCCTCCGAAAATGACTTTTCACGGTAAACACCTTCAGAAGTTCAGAAGTCTCTGGAAATTCTATCAGTAGTTCTTCCGGAAATTCCTTGATGGTTTTCTTCCGGATACTTCTTCAAGAGTTCCTCCAAATATGTTTTCAAGACTTCCGGTGAAAATTTCCTCGGAAGTTATTGCGGAAATTCATCCATGAGTGAATTTCAAAGGCAATTTTTCCAGGAGCTCCTGTGGAAGTCCATTCGGTAATTATTTTGGGAATATCTTCGGAAATTACTTTAATAGGTTCTAGGGAATTCCTTCACAAATTTTTTCAAAGTTTCCATCAGTAGTTTCTCCGGGAATACCTCCAGGAGCTCTTTCGGATATTTCTTCACTGCTGTGCCGTTTTTTTTTACAGAGTCTGTGGGTCACTTTCTTGTTTACTAACTGTCGGTACTGATCGCTACGCTACTGCTTCTTATATATTTATTTTGTTGACATTAGACCAACGAGCACGTGATGATATTGCTGTTGTTCCTTATCTATCCTTTATGGTATTGCCGTCGCCGTTATTTTACGGTTTCGAGTACTTTGAGTACTCGACTGGAAGAATTCCTGGTGGAGTTCCCAGTGAAATCTTTGTAGAAATTCCCAGTGAAACTTCCAGAAAAATCCCTGAACATTGGGTGTAACTCTTGGAAGACTGCCCGGTGGAATTCCTGTAGGAGCTCCTGTAGATATTTCCATTGGAACTCCTATAACATTCCGTAGAAATTTCTAGCGGTATCTCCTTCTGATTTTTTTCGCAGAGAAATGTTTCATTCAAAACATCGTTAACAAGACCTTCCAAGTAGAACTGCTAGAGCATTGACCAGAAAAACTCCTCGAGAAATCTCCGGATGAACTCAGAGGAAGTCCCACTAGATCTTCTAGATTGCTTCTGGTGGAGTGGATACAGGAATTCCCACTGAAGCTCCTAGTGGAATTTCCCAGAGCAACTCCTAGAGGAACTTTTTGGAAAAAGTCCAGAGAAAGTACTAGAAAAATTCCCAGTGGAACTTTTTTAGAGGAATTTCAAGTAGGGTTACCAGAGAAATTCCCAGGAAAACTCCTAGAGAAATCCCCAAAAGAACTCCTAGAGGAATTCCCGAAGGAACTCAAAAAGGAATTCTCGGAATTTCTGGGGGAATTTAAGTTGGAACTCCCGGAAGAATTCCCGATGAATTTTCAAAGTAAATCTTGAAGTAATTTCCGGAACTCCTAGAAAAATTCACGGAGCAAATCTTCGAGGTATTTCAAGAGGAACTTCCGCAAAAATTTCCAGAGGAACTTCTGGAGGGATTTCCGTAGGAATTCTTAGAGTAATTTGAGTATGAACTACTATAAGAATTTCCGGAGAAACTTTGGGAAAATTTCTCGGAAAAAAAAAGAAATTCCCAAAGGAGGTAACTTCTGGAAACACTCCTGAAAAAATTTACAGATGAACTCCTGGAGAAAATCCTGGAGGAACTCTTGGAGAAATTTCTGGAGGATCTCCTGTTGGAATTTTCGGAAGAACTCCTGGAGCAATTTCCCGAAGGAACTCTTGTAGCATTTCCCGGAAGAACTCATGTAGCATTTACCGGAGGAACTTCTGGAGGAATTCACATTGCAACTCTTGGAACGATTCTCGGTGGAACTTCTGGAGGAATTCAGAGAAACTGGAGCGATTCCCAGTGGAGCTCCTGGAGGAATTCCCGGAAAACCCCTTTAGCATTTCCTGGTGAAACTCCTGGCGTTATTCCTGGAGGATCTCCTGTAGAACTTTCCGGAGAAACACCTGCAGGAATTGCCGGTGGAACTCCTGGAGAAATTCCTGAAGCAATTTCCGAGAGAACTCCCGGAGGAACTCCTGGATGAATTCCCTGAAGAACTCCTGGAGGAGTTACCGGGGTAACTCCTGGAGAAATTCTCGGTGGAATGTGTGGAACAATTCACGGAAAAAACTCCTAGAACATTTTCAAAATGAACTCTTTGAGGATCTTATGTAGGAATTTTCTGAGGAACTCCTGGAGGATTTCCCAGGAAAATTGCTGGAGCAATTCTTGGGGAAGTTTCCGGAGGAACTCCTGGAGGAGTGTTCGGAGAAAATCCTGGAGCGATTCCAGGAGGAACTTGTTGAACATTTTCAAGAAGAACTTCTAAAACAATTAATGGTGGAACTGCTTATGGAATTTCCGGTAAACTCCAGGAACAGTTTCAGGAAGAACTCCTGGAGCGATTCCCGATGGAACTCCTGGACAAATAGCCTATGGAAGTCCAGCAGCGATTCGTGTAGGAACTCGTAGACCATGCCCGGAGGAACTTCTGGATCAATTCCTGGTGGAACTCCCGGAGGAATTTTCCAAGGATCTTCTAGCGGAATTCCTGGAGATACTCTGGAGCATTGTCCGGAGGAGCTCCTGAAGGATCTTCTGTAGGATTTTACGAGTTTGTCGAGAGTGGGACTCGATCCCAGGTCCTCGGCGTGATAGTCAACTGTTCTAACCATCACACCAGGTCCACTCCACACTGTAGGAATTTTCTAAGGAACTCCTGGAGCAATTCTCGGTCCCCGCGGAACTCCTGTAAGAATTTTCCAAAATGGATCACCGCTGAATACGACCTTATGCAGAGCAATTTTCTGTGGACTTCATGCGGAGGGATTTCTAAAGGATTCAACAAGGCTTTTTGGATGAAGTTGTCAATCCTGGTCTGGAGAAACTGAAAATTAAATTATTAGCAAATTAAATTGAGAGTTGTTTGAGGAATTCCAAAGAAAAAAAAGTTTCCCAAAGAACTCAGTGCGATATATCTGACAAAGTTCTAGAACTGCATCAAGTGCTAATGGTATACTTAAAATCATTATTCAGGGAACCTAGAGAGATTGCTCCTACAACTGTTAAAGAAGACTGACCTCTTAAATAGAGGAAGGATCTGTTTACTGTCACCTCAATGCTCCCGGTGTAAGTTTCTCCAGAATTTCCCGAAGGAATTTTGAAAAGAATCCAGTGAAAAAGTCCCCGAAGGAATTTCAGAATGGAATTTAGTGGGTCTGTGGCTGAACCATTGGAGGAGCATTGAGAAGAACCCCAGATGGAATTCTGGGAGAGGCCCTTTGAAATATCTTGGTAGAATTATCACAAGTAATCCTGCGAGGAACTACATCAGAACATCCTAGAAGTATCTCGAGAGATAATCCAGAAGAATTTCTAGTCAAGAATCTGGCTTGAAATCCGGAAGGAATTCCCTGATAAATCCTGAGAAGAATTTCGGAGAAAATCTTGGGAGGATTTTCAAGATGCATTTCGAACGAAATTCCGGGGAAGAATATTTGTTGAGAAATCCCGTTAATCATTTAGAGAATATTTCAAGGGCAATTTGAAATCCCTGAATCGTCTGAGAAATACCATGGAGGATGTAGTTCATAGTATTTCAATTCAGAAGCATCTCCTCTAATTAAAAAATTCTGGAATAGCACTAGACAATTGTTGCACGAATTTCTGAAAGAGTTATCAGAGACCTTTTTAAGCTTTCCTTCGGAATGCAATACTTCGTTATGGAGGTCCGATTTTTTTCTGGTACCACAGGCTTCCTTCTGTATTCACCAGTTTCTACCTGGAATTCGTTCTACAAATGTTCTAGTCCTTCACTTCAAACTGCTCAAGCTTGAGAACTCCTGTCCCACCGCAAAAACTGCATTTATTTGTTGGAGTGTTTTGCAAGTGGATGCCTTTGCCCCATCGTCGTCATCATGGTTCGCTCGCTTACTGCATGCAGCACCAGAGACCGACCGACCGATATGACTCAAAAGCTCAAGTCCCACTTGAGCCTGAGCCAGCAGACGACGACTACGACGATGACGACCGGTTCGCGAATTCTCAAGTGGACCGCAGCACGAGAATTACAGACCGCACGTACAAAACGGCCGCTGGAAGGTGGGTGGTGTGACGCGGCGCAGTGGCCGCCGCCCGCTCGGTACAAGTATGTGTGTAATGAAAACACAATGCCATGAAATCTGCATAATTTATTCATTCATGCAGGACGACGAGTACGACCACGGTTATACCAAAACGGTGGCGCGGGGGTTTTGAAGACTGAATGAGAACTACGGCGGCGACGGCGGCTCGGAAGGCCAGGTGCGGCGAGTAGTGGTCACAGGCGAGATCGTCACCAGCACCAGTCAGATCAGAGACCGCAAGCAGCAGACGTAGGTAAAGCCCGGTGGTGTGTTGTTGTGGGTCGGTCGGACGTTGCTGTTAATGTGAGAAGACCCAGACTCTCGTTCGTTGCATTGCCTCGCCATGGAACGCCGACATTGGACGAATAGTTTCGTCGGTGTGTTTTGTTTTCCAAACTTGTCACGGCGTGGCGGAGCGGCGCGGCGACGATGCAATTGCACGGTAGCTAGCTAGTAAGCAACCTAACTGCAGCAGCGCAACAGTACCTGGTGCTTGTAGGAGACACACGTCAACGGCTGTAGTAAAAGGCAACGAAATCAACAACAACGTGACGGTGACACTGACAAGTGTAAATCCCATCAGGTTGTTTTCGAGATGGCTTGGGAAGGTATTACGTTAATGGGTAATTGTGGTGCAATTTTGGGATTTCGCCTCTGTACTTAGTTTAATAGTAGAAAAATACGACGGAGCGCATCAGTGGATGTTGACTGAGGTTGTGAATGGCGTTAAAGCTTGTGCATTGCAAAGACATCCGTAGTACAAATATTCAATCGTCAATTATCATTATTATGGTGGATCAACAGGTTTTTACAAAACTCCAACAAATCCAAGCTGCTCTAGAACTCGTGAGTCCCAAACGGTAACTAATTTGAGAAATTTCAACAAACAAAAGAACCACTAATGGCCTTATTTGGAAACAAAATCTGTCATTCAGCATAATAGAAATACACTAGAACGCCAATGGCGCTGTTCTCAGTTTTTCTATTTAATTATTTTAATAACTTTAGTTGATTTAATTGGTTATGTTCAAGTGCTCATTTTGTAGAGGACCTTTTGTTTTGGCAAACAAAATTAATTTGACACTTATAGTACCGCACCTGACGCTGTAAGGGATAGGCAAACTAGATGTTAGTCACACGAACAGTCGCGGCATTGGATTTCTGTGGCTGGTTATTCTAATTTCAGCATTGAGTAAGTCTCATGAAATCTAAACTTCTACAGTCGGATGACTTCCCTTGAATTCTCTTAATTTCCAATTTTTAAGTGAAAATAGAT
The DNA here is from genome assembly GCF_035046485.1 of Aedes albopictus. Classification (NCBI taxonomy): domain Eukaryota; kingdom Metazoa; phylum Arthropoda; class Insecta; order Diptera; family Culicidae; genus Aedes; species Aedes albopictus. Next base: position 375,451,012 of record NC_085138.1, on the reverse strand, counting down.
CATTTGTATCAGAAGCGTGGAGAAACGAACCAGCCGAGGGATGAAAGTCTCTTTAATAAAGATAAAAAAATGTATCAGAAGCCTGGGGCCCAAATGTTGAACGGTGCCTTAAGCTTACTTACCTTACCAATCAGGCTAGGGCCGGGGTGGCCTCTGCTGTACATAGTAGCCGCCTCCATTTCACTCGGTCCATGGCTGTTTGTCTCCAGTTCCGCACTCTGCGTAGGGTCCGCAGATCGTCCTCCACTTGGTCGACCCACCTAGCTCGCTGTACTTCACGTCTTCTTGTACCGGTTGGATGGCTCTCGAGAACCATTTTAGTCGGGTTGCTATCCGACATCCTGATGACGTGACCTCCCGATTTTCGCGGTATGGACGATGGTTGGTTCTCTTAGCAGCTGATGCAGTTCATGGTTCATTCGCCTTCTCCAAGTCCCGTCTTCCATCTGCACTCCACCGTAGATGGTACGCAACACCTTTCGTTCGAAAACTCCAAGGGCGCGTTGGTCCTCTGCACGTAGGGTCCATGTTTCGTGCCCTTAAGCTGCTCAACCTAATATTCGCCTTACTTACTTACTATAAGTCCTGAGCACCCATGGTGGTGCAGAGCGCTGAATTGAAGGATCTGTCGACATTTCTGTCAAATTCCTTTATTTCCTTGTTGAGGTTGCACCACCTCTGGGCCTGCCTCTGCTGCGGTGTCCCTCTCGGTTCAAATCTAACGCTTGCTTGCAGATCTCGTTCTCGCCTCTGCTTAGAGTATGGCCGACCAACCTCTGCTTTCGCTCCCGAATTTCTGTCGCTATCGGCTTTTGATAACTTGTTTCGACGATGAAGCTCCACGTTGGAGATCCAATTGTGAGGCCACCATGCACGAATTACATACCGCAGGCATATACATAGTAAGAAAGAACCGCAGCCGTAGAATATTCTCCAATAATACACACCATGTTTCACTGGTGTACAGCAGCACCGATTTCACGTTTGTGTAGAAAATTCAAATCGCTGTGTGACTAATCTGACTGCTTTTTCTAAAATGTTCACCAACTCTCGCTCATTGTTGAACGGTTTACTCCGGTAGTTGAGATTTTACAAATTGTTTCAGAGCAGATTCAAGATGTATCAATGAGGCTTCCCCCTGGGACTTTCAAAAGGGTTCTGAAGGGGTTTCCATGGGGATTCAGGAGGATTTTGGGGCCTACAAATAAGCCTAAAAGATTAAAAGGCGTTTCAAACTGAAACTCTTAGATCACCCCTATAACGATCATGGGACCAATTTGAAACCCAATGGTACGCCCCTGTTGAAACCCCCCTGAACCCCATGAAACACCACTGGACGGCCTTGAAACCCCTGAAATACCCCTAGAACGCCGTTGAAATCCTCTGAACCCCATGGTACATCCCTGTCATGCCTATGAACCCCCCTGAAGTTTCTGCAACACCTCTGGAACGCCTCTCAAACCCCCAGATGCCCTACAGTTCGCCTTTTAATCTTCATTAAACCTCTGGAGCACCTTTGGAACGCTCCTGAAACCATGTGGAAAATCCCCGGGAACGTCCTGAAACATCCCCGGTTTTTTATTAACTTCCTGAAACACCCCTGAAATCCCTTGAAAACTCTTGGAGCGCTCCTGAAGCCCTCTGAACACTCCTGGGTCGCTCTGAAAGAAATCTTGAAACACTCCTGAGCCCCTTGAAATACGCAATTAGGTTAGTTGAAAAAATCTGGCAACCATGCACTTTACTGCCGTTCTACGCATAAGTGTCCCACGTTATATGGTATTCCCATATAGCATGGGACAATTGGGCGTAGAACGGCAGTTTAGGTACTGCCAGTGTTCAACAATTGGACCATGGATGCATAATGAAAGTGTGAAGAAAAATATTTTTTATCTGAATTAAATTACAATGAAAAAGTAAATTTAAACAATGCAAATGTGTAAAGCACACGCAAACAAACACACAAACAGACTGTGTTACGCAAACCACTCAGTAGGTGGCAGTAGTGAGCAAACGTCAAACAGGAGCAAAAACAATTCGAGCGCCGTGATCGAGCGATTTGCGAACTACAAAATATGTGAACTACCCGTCAAAAAGGGTAACGATGAGAAGTGAGTAGAGTGAGACGTCTGTTTGTCTGTGTGTAAAGGATTTCCTTTCATGAACTATGATGTAATTTTGATATTCGTGGATGGAATGTTGGCAAAGTTAACTTTGTAACAGAAGGTTCACAAAATTATGTCAAGAATTGAGCAATTTCCGATTGGATTTGACGGGCTCAAGAAGTGACTGGCATCAATAAGTGGTTCCTACCGAGGTGATGAAATTGAGGGAATCCCTAAAACCACCTAACCGGATGGCCCAGACGTGTACTAGACGGAGTGACCTTTTCAAACCGAGAGTAAATGTGAGAAGATGTCCTCACAATGTTTCGTTGGCTGAAACTGTAACTAAATTAAGTTCTATCATGATATGATCTTCTACAAAGATGTTCCTTAGGGTCTTAACTACCATTCTTTCAATTTTGAGCTAAATCGAACTCGCTAAATCGGCGTGCCGTATCAGAGACTGGAGGTCATCCAATTTCCCATATATTTCGACTGAACATCCCATACAAACCTTCAACTCATTTGCGCCAGCTCAGTTTTTAACCGATTGAGCTGGATCTTTCACAGGTTGTTCTAGAGGGTACCCCGTGGAATTTTTCGACATTTTTGTATTTGGGCCAGTCTAGTGTAGATGTAATGGTGTCAATTAAAACCTATATGGTTCCGCATTTTGCGTTTGACCCGATGTTTGCTACTTTCAGTGAAATTGGGTTTTTAAATTTTTAAAAATGTATTGATTTTTTTGATTTTTTACGAAAGAGCAACTTTTTCTGAGTCATTATATTTTTTTCAGATTTTTTAAACTATGTTTTGGTGCCTAAAATCAATTACAAAGAGATTTTTTGAAATCACCTTTTGACAGCTAGGTAACTGTTGGATAGCTCCGCCCAGTACAAACTGCGACGAGGGGTGATTCGACAAATCGCTCCCATACAAACCTCAAATTGATTTTTAAATAGGTTCCCGGACTCCAAAATTCATGAAAATTTGGATTTCGGCTCAGTTTGACATGCAGATTTAGAATATCGAATTGATAAAATGTTAATCTCGCGTGTCATGCCTCGAGCCCCAAAATGTTTTGGTAAAACTGCTTGTTTGCAGCCTTGCTATTCCCAAATCTTATACTGTCAAGTTTATTCCATAAGTGGATAAATGAATGAAAGTGCATCGTATGAAGATCAGACTTATCAATTTGACCTCTTTCTTCTGAAAAGATTAGAACGCTTTGTCGAGCATCACACCCGTGGTGTTTTTCTGGCAAACAAGCCTCTCCATGGGAACCAATATGCTTACCAAAATGGAAAGTCCACTGTGATTTATTTACACAATGTCGTTTACGATGTCGGAAAAGCATTCATTCAAAAACAATTTTGTTTGGGTGTTTTCTTGGATTTCCAGGATACTTTTGAACACGTACCTTTCGATTCCATATTGAAAGCCGCACTGATTGTCCCATTTATCTTTCAATGATTTCCAATTGGATTTACCAAATGTTCAAAAACCAACATCCCTTCTCGGCATTACGTCAAGAAGCGATTTTGAGAAATTGAGTGTTTGTGGATGCCCCCATGCGGGAGTCTTGCCACCACTTTTTAGGTATCGCGTAGCAGAAACGCATTTGAGAGAACTCATTTTATGTTTTTGTCCATCATAAGCCTCAACAGGCTGCTTCATTCGTATATCTTAGCTGATTATCCGACAGTGAAACTTTGAATCATGTGAAATGTAACTACCCAGTTTTTACGCAACTGCGTTTCCGAGTACTCGGTAAACACTTGATTAAGTAAAACTGACCTAAGAAGCCTGAATCTTCAGGATGTTCTATTGCTCTGGACCCGTTGTGGCAAGTAGCTATACGCTTACTTTACGCTCTATGCGTTTTGTACAGTGCCCTTTTCAGGGCGCTGTTTGAACGCGTTGTGGTACGCTTATGCGATTATGTCGATCCTATTCCCTTACCTTCCGTTTCCCTATCCCATCCCTTATTCCTTCCTTCCCTCTCCCCAGGTAATGATGAATAGGCTCGTATTAATGGCAATGGCACAAACTTCCCAAATGGAGGAGAACGTGCCTCTGGAGCCGACCTACTGATACCTGATACCTGATAATGGATGCTCCCTTAGAGCTTTCACATAAACAATAAGTTAGTTCGAGTATCACTCACTACGTGGCGCTGGTGTTCTTATGAGCTTCCACTTTAGTCTAAACGTCGAATTTCTTGCGTTCTGGATCACTTAAAGGAAATGTCTTCGGCAAAATTGCTGCGCTTTCACATAGAAATTATCGTAGTTCAGGATCACTACGCGGCGCTAGTTTTCTAAAGCGCTTACAGTCGGCAATGTTTCTCTGAAGAACAAAATCATTCTCAAAAAATACCTTTATATTCGATATTCGGTTTTCCATTTGCTCTTAGCTATTGGCTTTAATCGATCCATTTTTACTAGATAATCGAGCCCCGGATAATCGGGTACCCGGTTCATTGAACCCTTGAAATTCTTCAGCGAAGTGGTTGTCTTCAGCTAAGTTGTTCAGAAGAACAAAAGCCACAAACAATCATACATGCTGAATTGTTGCTTTATAATAGTATTGTGCGTTGCAAGAAAAACACAATTATGGCGACTACCTTCCAAGGCCTCCAATGATGGACAAAATTTAATCGCCATACAAATACCACGTGCAGTCGTAGCACACAGAAAAAAATATTCATGTAAAATGCAGCGAAAAATCATGCACATAAAGGGAATGCTAGAATTAGTGCATATTTACATGAGATATCATGTAAAATTACGTTACGTTCGTGTAAATTTCCGCTAATAGTCGCGTAACCGGTTGGTGTCCATGATGATTTACGCGATGGTTGGCGGAAATTTACACGATTGTAATGTAATTTTACATTATATCTCATGTAAAAGTGCACTAACTCTAGCATTCCCTTTATGTGCATGATTTCTCGCTGAATTTTAATTACATATTTTTTTCTGTGCAGTCATCATATCATCCAGCCATGTGGCGACCTTTTATCAAGAATTATCAAAGAGCGCTGTGATGGAAAATTTGAAAACAGGTATGTTTTCTTAGGCGACTGTCTCGCGCGTATCTCTGACTGCGGGTAAAAGTAGTCGCGAAAGTAGATTTTATTTTGATTCGTATAATAATACTAGCTGAACTTAAATTATGCGGTACACATTACTATACAAAATATTTTTCAATTGAAAAAGTAGCATATGTTCAATCTTTTGTATCGGTATTTAACATTGATAATTCAAACACTTTTCAAGCGTTTAAGAAAAAAAATCGACTTGCAGAAGTCCCTCTACAAAATAGTTTAACAAGACCTTTTTCTGCTTCATGTTAAGTTTATGTACACATTAGCACATGTATCTGTATAATAAGTATTTCACAAGCCGAATAAGCGCTTTCGTTTCATCATACTTCGACTCAGTGTACAGGATGAAAAACCAATGTTTTTAACTGAACAGCAGCTGAATTAAGATGTTGTTTAGTTGTTAATGGTTCTCTCGACTGTGTCTTTGTTGGCTGCTTTGAATGTGTTCTAACAGTCCTCTAAAGGGGTCACATCGAGCGTGCCCTGGATCGGTAACGTTCTCGAGAATCTGCACTGTGCGTATAAGGCAATCTAGCGTTCATCACCCTTCTCTCTCAAGCAGACACAGAAGATAGCAATTTTTTGTTTAATATTTTCATACGGAAACGTTTCCGCATGAAAACAAACCTATCCTCTTCGGGAGCGAAACAGAGAAAGGTGAGAAACGTCAGATAGCCTTATAGGAAGTCAACATCCAGTTGCTTCAGTCACTCTAAGTCGTACCGTACATTGTTGATGACAGAGAGATTTGGAGCGTAGGTTCTGTTGCCCATAATTCCGAAGAATGTGCCACCCAACAATCAGAAGCTTTCCACTCACCACGCGATCTCTTCGACACAGTTGTCGATGAGAGGTGTGTGGACTTCCAAGGCATTAAAAACAATTAAAGATGGCCTATCAGTGATATCTACTCGCCATCGCAATCAGTCCAGTTGTGATGGAAAAAGAAAAGTGACGGTGACTCAACAGAGCACACGCTGACTTGGAACACAGTCAGTCTATCAAAATCGGCAGTTTGCCTACCATTGATAGTGACAGAAAGCATCTTTGGTAGTGAGTTCGAGTCTCACCGAGAGAACGAGTAACTTTTTCGCAAATTATACTCCAATTTGTTCATTTTTCACTTACGCCAGTATTTGTAAAGTCTAGCATTTGGAGTTAAGTAAAACTTCCACTCAGTTGGTAAAGCCGCATAAATAGATAGGTAATTAATCAATTGATTATTTAATAAGAACATGGTTGATTTGCGATTTCGTCTATTGCTGTGTTGATCTGCAGGTATAACGATAAGGAAAGCTGTGCTGGAAAAAAGTGTAACTATTACGCGTCAATGAATCGTGAGTCTTTCTCTTTTGTCATGTGCTGAGCGCTGAAATTCATCTTCCTCTGACGATGTTGACGTTGTGAGCTGTGCAGTAATCGTATGTACTTCGCGTAAGACGCATCTTTGTCAATCATCGCTTCCAGACTGTACTCTGGCCGGTTACACTTAAGAATCGGTCCTTGATCCTTGATTTTTGGTTCTTCCTACTGGAAAGGTTCAAAAGGCAACTAACTTCTTTCTTCAATCCTACAATTACAGTTCTGAAACTTATACTTTTTCGACCAAAAAGCAATTGACACGAGGATCTAATACATGTCATTAACAGCTCCATCACTTTAATGATACTTCATGTCATCTGCAGATTGACATTGGGTACCTCTGGTACAATCTACGGCTCGACCAGTCCAGATGCAAAGAAACACGAGTAATAACACAATGCGGATTCCTCTTCGCCGCTCCGCATCAGTTAATTATAACATATTTTTTCCATTCGATTTCGCTTTTCCAAAGAAAAGCGAAAACTGAAAATCGAAACCAGTGCGGCGGCGGCCGCGGTGGACTGCTGGGCTCACCACCAGCACGCCGGCCTAACTCAGACTCTGCCTCTACGCCTCTTCGAATTGTGGATGTGTTGATGCACGGTAGGTGCGGCCACACACCCCGGCGAGGGAAAAGGCCCCTCATTATTGGTGGATGTGCAATTTTTACTTTTATCTCGGATTTTTTTTTCTTCTTTCGCATTTTGGGATTTGTTTTCGAGCCGTCCACATCAGTCAGGAGATGATGATGTGAGGCAAATCGCGCAAGTAGGGTTTAAATAAGTGAATTTCCACGCAATGCTCGTCCGGGCGGAAACGCAAATTGGCCCGTGAATTGTCGGGCGTTGCCTGGAGGGAATTTTCAGAACCAGTTGATTGGATTAGTGTTTTGGAACTGTTTTCGCGGTAATTCAGCAAGAACATATCTGGGTTCAATTCCCGGTAAATACAACATCTTTTCGTAACGATATATTTGTGACTTTCATGAGCATAGAGTATCATCGTACCTGCGACACGATATGTGAGTGCAAAATTATTCATTGGCAAAGAACGCTCCCAGCTAATAGCTGTGAAAGTGCTGTAGAACACTAAGAATCAAGCTCTTTTTCAGTTCGAACTTTGTACCAAGAAGTAAACTAGAAGAAGGTCGTGAGAAATTCACAATTTCGAACGATCGTTATTGATCCGCAAGGCCAACAAGATTGCGAGATAAACTTAAACGATCCGAAGTAGCGAATTTCTCACTCTTCACTTCGATTGTACCAATAAAATTCGTGTTACCCAATCCACTCATTCTCCACCCGTTCCGAAATCAAGATCAATTTTATCATGAATTCCCATCGGACTGCGTCAGTGCCTCTAGTCTACAATATCAATCGAACCCAACTGCAGCAGCTGGTTGATGACTAATACGACTAACACCCTTGCGTCTGGTCGCAACTTCCACACCGTGTCTCCTCTCAAACCCTTCCTCAAGCTCAAAGCATTGACCGTTGTTCACCAGCCAGCACAGTCCCAGAAATGCCGGTCCGGTTCCCAACTCAAAGCCAGTCAGTCAACCAAACAAAGGCAAACATTTGAGATTCGATTCGTTTGCGCTGGTTGCTGTGTGTAGAATCACACATTATATTTCGTAACAACAACGGGCCGCGGCCTTCGGTTTGGATTGCTTTTTTATCATTTATTACCCTACAACTATATAAATGATATGGCGACGGCGGCCGGGAACCGGCCGGCCATTGTCTTCCGCTCGCACCAACCTTTTTCGACGACTGCCCCGTGGTTAATTGCTGACTCGGTTGAGTCAACCGAGAGCTGCGTCGCGTCACTGCCACCGCAGTTTGAAAGTTCAACTCTCCGCTGCTGGTCAACTCGATCCCAGCAAGAGACTTTCATACTTTGTTGTCCGTTATTCTTGTGGACTTTCGTTCGCTGCGCACATGCCGATTACTGGAACAAGTTTGAAATTCTTGATAAGGGGTTTAGTCATATGGCGTCGTTCGTCAATCAGATAATGTGACCATTGGGAGTTTCGAAGAATCTCGAAAGGTTGATATAAAGATGATGCTTTGCAATGTGAGAAGTCATTGAGCATGAAAAGCAAGTTCATGCCTTCAAATTTGTTCTTATAAGTTTTAAAACTGAAACAGGGGTTTGATCTCATTCCCGTCTGACTAACCGTTTACCAAGTTTATTTTCGCATCTTGCCTAATGTCTTATGGCCTATTTGGAATCAATTATTGATATTCTACATATTTTTGCTTCCATTGACAAAGGTAAGTTGGATTATCTTTAAATATTTGCTATTTTCCTTCTGAAATGATGGGAATTAGCGTATATGACGAGGTAAATTTCTACAAGGGGTTATGACTCCAAAAACCTCACGAACTGCCCCATAGCCCACCTGTAACGCTCTTGAGTTACAGGTGGGCTATGGGGCAGTTCGTGAGGTTTTTGGAGGCATGTCATGGCGTTTCAAATGATTTTCGGTTAGTTTTTAACCTGTATTGGCGCAAATAGATTCGATTTTTTAACAGTACGTTCGTACATAAGTATATCGATTGTACGTCGTTTCCCGGGAAACCATTTCCCGGAAATCCGTTTCCCGGAAAGCCATTTCCCGGAATGTACCATTTCCCGGAAAACATATTCAATATCAAAAAACAACATTTTTATTACTTTCATTATTTTGTAAAGATTTCTTTGCATAAAAATAATAAAATTATGTGCTACTCTCAATTTGTATTAGTTTTTTATGACGAGTATTATGAATACATAAATGACCCCCCTTTTCGGAACACATGTTTTGCTCCCTGCAAAAACTTAAACAATTTTCCAAACTTTTTATCCCTGTATGTTCTGCATCTCAGTTGTAGGTTGATGATAAACAATAATAAAATAATAAAAATTTGACTGTAAGATAATGAAAGTGAAAAGTTTGTCGCAAAATGGGGCTGACAAAATCGGGTCCTTACTGTAATTGAAAGCTCTTAATTACGGTATGCCTCCACAGCTAATCGGAGGGACAAGAACATTGCCATTGTCTCTTTTTTTTTTGTTTTTTTGATCTCACGAATATCAAAGACTCCTTGTTGGTAGCGTAAGAATTCGTCAAAAGTATTGCGTTCCTCTTCTTTGAAAACTAAAGTTTGTTTCAAATAACTATTATAGCAATATAACTTAAAAGAACAGCCTATGTTTAAAAGAAGGGAAAATATTCGATGAAATAGTTAGCAGTTTGATCTCGATAAACACGAAAGAACGGCATATGCGCAAATATGCCAAATATACACAAATACATCATATGGAAATATTGCTAGCTTAAGGCGAAACTGGAAGCATTTTCTCATTTTTTTGGTTTTCGATTTTTTATTAAATAACGAAGCAATATTTTCAAAATCGGTTTTCGTACACATGTAGAGTATGGATCAAGGTATTTTCTGAATTTTTTTGAGGTGGAAAATGTTTTCCATTTTTGCAGAAACCATTTTTTTGTGAAATTTTGTTCAAAAATGGTTTCTGCAAAAACGAAAAACATTTTCAACTACAAAAAAAATTCAGAAGATACCTTGATCCATACTCTACATGTACACGAAAACCGATTTTGAAAATATTGCTTCGTTATTTAATAAAAAATCAAAAACCAAAAAGTGAGGAAATGCTTCCAGTTTCGCCTTAATGCCAACAACTATTCTAACAGTGTAACTAGAAAGAATAGCCTATGTTTAAAAGAAGGGGCAATATTTGATGAAAACATGGACAGGTTAATGCCGACAACTATTTTGAGAGATAGCTCGGAAGAACAGCTCAGGTTTTAAAGAAAGGAAAATATCGATTGTATAACATTTCGCCGAAAACCATTTCGCGGAATTCCTTTTTGCGGTGTAATATTTCGCAGGATGACATTTGCTGGAATGAACCATTTCGCGGAATGCACCGTTTTACCGAATGTCATTTGGCGAAATGTACCGTTTTGTGGAAAATCGTCAATATGATATAAACATTTGACTGATCGAGAGACCACATCATGAGATCTAAGTTTCAAAACTCAAAACAGCAAATGAAATATGGAATGTTTCATATCAACAATTAAATTTTTGTAAGGGTATACTTCGAAAGAACAGCTTATGTATAAAAGAAGGAAAATTCTTCGATAATAATATTCAGCAGTTGTTATTCTAAAATCAGCATAACGCATAATATTTATCAAAGAACACCCTTTGTTGAGAAGAAGGGCTGATATCTGATATCTGATTAATAGCATATCTGTAAAAAAAACAGCGTATATTTGATAGGTAGGAAATCCTCTGATACAAAAATAAGATTTGTTTTGATTTCTGTTCTAACAGTACAAGCTAGTTGGAACATCAAAAAGAAGAGAAAGCCGATTAAGTTATCCTTAAGGCGGGTTACTTGACTTAAGGGTTACGCGGTCACGTGGTTTACAAAAAAGCAACCTTTCAACATATAATGCTTTCAGTCAATGAGGGCGAACTTGTAGAAGTTGAGAAGTAGGCTCAGTGCGAAAATTATGATGCTGGGAGATTAGGCACAATTGACATGAGCCGATCAATCACTGGGCTGAATAGATGTTAGACCAATTGAATGGAAAGATCTACCTATTATTAAAAGAAAGAAAAATCTCATTAGAATGAGTTAGTTGCTGGCTTACTAAATAATACTTTAGCACTGCAACTTATAAGTTAACAACTTATTCTTTAAAGAAGGCAAATTTTTAAATGTGGATATCAGTTTGGTCACCATCAGCAAGTGTTATGTGAAAGGAGAGTACATTAAAAAAAGGACAAACCTCCTACAGATTTAGCAGTGGACCACTAATAAACAACATAACTGTGCAACTCGAAAAAAAAACCTTGATTTAGAGAAGGATACATTTCTGAAAGTAGGGTCAGCAGCCTGGGCACCAAAAACACACTAATAGTGTTACTCTAAAGAACAGCCCATTCTTAATAGAAAGAAAAATGTTCATTTGATTAGCAGTTTGGTCGCTGGCCAAAATTTTCAACAGTGTAACTTGAAAGAACAGCCTATTATCAAAAGAAGGTGAAATCTTATATAGAATGCCGAATTTCATCGCCGCGAACTTAACAACACATATACAGACTTTGATGAAGAACACAGATGATGGAACACTTAGCAATTCGGTTGCAAAACTATAATTTTACTGGAAAGAAGGAAGAACTTCTGATGGAGTTACCAATATAAGCGCTTAAAAGTACAATCTATGTGACAACGATTGCTTATTGATTATTACGCCCAATGGCCTTTGGCCTTACGTTCGAAATTCTTGAGAACAGATTCCGAATCAAACATAGCAAATTTTTATTGAGGAAGGTAATAGATTTACAATCAATTAGTATAATCGGAGAGCTAATGTTAGGCAGAGTTAAAGTTAAGCAGAGAAAATAATTTGTCATTTTTTATTGTCAAATGTTAATTTCTTGATTTTGCTTTGGCTGACCAAGCCATGCGGAAACTACACTGTTGATTCTTCTATCGTTTGTAAAATTTTTTAATTCCGCAAAATAGTATTCCGCGAAGTGGTATTCCGCGAAAGAGTACATTCCGCGAAAAGTCCTTCTGCAAAATGGTATTCGGCAAAATTGTTCATTCCGGTAAATGTTACACTGCGAAGAAAAAATTCCGCGAAATGGTTTTTGGCGAAATAGTATACAACCAATATATCCTATGAAATTGTCAGCAGCTTAATGTCAACAACTATTTTAGCAATTTAACTAGAAGGAACAGCCTTTGCTTGGAAGAAAGGAAAATATGTGATGAAAACTTAGCAGTTTGATTTCGTCGGTGGTTTGATGCCGACAACTATTTTAACAAAAAACTCAAATGAATAAATAGCCTTTGAAATAAGGAGAAATTTACTATTTGTGAGAATTACAATAATTGTAAAAATTACGGTCCCTTATGTATTCTGCAGTAAATGATTTTGGGTCTTTCTTATCCTTATTGATTACTGTTCTTTGATCGATCTCTGATTGGTTGTAATTTACATAGGACTTCAGACTCCTCATTAGTTACTAAGGCTAGCTTAAGTCGAAATTATGAATAAAGTTTCAGTCTGGTGAGAACCACCAAAACATCATTATCTTTTCATTTTACAATATCAATACTGTCAAACATGATACAATTATAATTCTCTGCCATTATTTACAGAACACAAACGGAAAATTTATTTTGAATATTTTTTTTTCCGAGAAATGGTGCATTCCGGAAAATGGTACATTCCGGGAAATGGGTTTCCGGGAAATGGTCCATTCCGGGAAATGGATTTCCGGGAATCGTCTTTCCGAGAAACGGTTTTCCGGGAAATGTTCATTCCGGGAAATGGTTTTCCGGGAAATGGTACATTCCGGAAAATTGTTTTCCGGGAAATGGTACATTCCGGGAAATGGCTTTCCGGGAAACGGGTTTCCAGGAAATAGTACATTCCGGGAAATGGCTTTCCGGGAAATGGTCCATTCCGGGAAATGGATTTCCGGGAATCGTCTTTCCGGGAAATGGTTTTCCGGGAAATGGGCGACAACCATTTGTGAGAATTACAGGTCGGACTCGATTATCCGGGTGACTCCAAAATTATTTCACCCCGGATAATCGAATCACCCGGATAATCGAGCCATGCTGCTTTTCTTTTATTTTTGATGTTCTTCAATCAAAAACTGTTCGTTAAACATAGAAGCTAACATACATAACGTTGTAGTGCCTAAACTCAACGTCTGGTATTATTACAACCATGTTTTTTAAAAATGAAATTTTAGCTGAAAAAGGTGAAAAAATAAAAACAATTTACAAATAGGCTAAATCCTACTTACAGGTGTTGTATTTGATGTTCATCACATTTTTTGACATATTGTTATCTAAAAATATGTAAACAAAGCGAAAACAAACTTTTCCCCGGATAATCGAGCCGTTTTTCCCGGATAATCGAGCCCCGGATAATCGGGCCCCCGGTTAATTGAACCCCCGGATAATCGAGTCCGACCTGTACAATAATTGTAAAAATTACGGTCCCTTATGTATTCTGCAGTAAATGATTTTGGGTCTTTCTTATCCTTATTGATTACTGTTCTTTGAATATCAATACTGTCAAACATTATACAATTACATATAATTCACTGCCATTATTTACAGAACACAAACGGAAAATTTATTTTGAATATTTTTTTTTCCGGGAAATGGTGCATTCCGGGAAATGGTACATTCCGGGAAATGGGTTTCCGGGAAATGGTCCATTCTGGGAAATGGTACATTCCGGGAAATGGTTTTCCGGGAAATGGTACATTCCGGGAAATGGCTTTCCGGGAAACGGGTTTCCGGGAAATGGTACATTCCGGGAAATGGGTTTCCGGGAAATGGTCCATTCCGGGAAATGGATTTCCGGGAATCGTCTTTCCGGGAAACGGTTTGTGAAAGTGGACAGAGAAACGTCGGAATAGTCCCTGTAGCCGGATTTTTTCTTGTGGGTCACTGGGTCAAATTATTATAAAAATGGTTGTTTCTCAAGTTGCAGAAAAGTGTTTTGTTGGAAAGTTTTCCGAACAAACTTTGTAGAATTTGTGTGTGTCCTACAGATTGCTTGTTTGTTATAAAATACACCTGCTTGAACTTTTTTTTTTGTTATTGGAATAACGCTCCAAATGAAGGCAAGCCGGCATCTCAAAGAGAAATCCTAAATAGATTACCTGGATAGATCCTTGGAGAAATCCCTGGTGGAATCATGGGAGGAATATAAAACAAATTCCTGGACTGGTAATAGGGATCCTCCAGAAGTTATTGCAGGTATTCCTCATGCAATTAGGGCCTGTTCGTGAACCACGTAGACCAAAATTTGGTCATCTCAGACCCCCCCCCTTCCCTCCTCGTTGACTTTTGACCATACAAAAATTTTAAAATTTGTATGGAGCGTAGCCTTTGGCCAGACATCAGGAATTCCTGAAGGATTCCTAACAGGCAATAACTGCAAAAACCCTATCTGGAAATGACAATTCCCAGCAAGAATGTTTCTAGAAATCCTGGTTGTAGTTCATGAATAATCCCAGCAAGAATTTCTGGACGCATTTCGAGAGGAATTCCTAAAGAAATTCTAGTAGAAATCTCTTGAAGAATTACCGGAACAAAATCTGTAGCAATCCTTGAAGAAATCCATTGAATTATCGTAGATTTCAAGCAGAATCTCATCAGACATTTCTGGAGGAATTTTTCAAAAGATTTCTCAAACAATTCCGCTTGGTATTCCTCTAGGGATGCTGCAATCACACTGGTGGTGATCGATTGGTTCATGAAACATCTGATAATGGCTGAATTCCAGTAGGCCGAAACGTTATTAACCTTCACTGAGGATACTGTTCGTATGTTTTTCATAGTTTACATCTTATGAATCAGTTATTTTTATTGTTTTCATCATTTCATAGTTCTCGTATGCTTTTCATACATTAAAGAGCGAAATCCATAAGACTTGTCGTATGAAAAATCTCATAAGAAGCATCGTATGAAAATCATAAGATGTGTTATGACACACCATTGCTAAAAAACAACAAAACCTTTTATTGGCTTCCAACCACTTCAACTTCCGAAGCGTCGATGGGCGAATGAGTAAAGCACGCACTCGCTAACCTTGATGTTCCTGGTTCGATTCCAGGTTGCGATTTTTTGAAATTTGTGCAAAATATTTCATAAACATATGTATGGTAGTCATAAGACAAAGTTTCAGTTTTTATACGTTATCGGTATGATTTTCATACGTGAGAGTTATGAAATTTATACAGTAACAGTATGACAATAATAGTTGGTGCTTTGAATCCAAAATCATAGTTCGTAACTATGATTTTCGCAAGAAATTCTTGTGGCAAAAAATCATAGTTGATTCGTATGATTTTCGGAGTTGCAGTATCCTCAGTGTTCCGTAACTCGCGCGGTTGACTACCTGCGTCAGCACCACGCTAATGCTGAGTACAAAAAGCGAGATTTTTTTAACGTGTTGTACAAAATACAACAGCGCGATCGTTCGAGGGTTAACATCGCGTGTTAGTGTATCTTTTCACCAAAAATAATCAACAACCAAAACATATGAGATTAGACGATGATCTAAACTCCATAAAGTTCAGGAGAAAAGTTTGACAATATCGATGAGGGACATGGTCAACTTCCAATAGAAATTTTTAAACATTCGATACAGAGATTGTGCTTGTTTCGAACATTTACTCTTTTCTCCACTTGTCACGAACTTATCCTATTACTTGAGAATAAACTTCGATTCTTTAAATGGAAAACATTTGATAAACGTTTCAAAATAATGTTTTACGGGGCATTTTACCTGTTATTTGATGTTCGTTTGATTTGAATAGTTACCTGGAAATAAACAAGAGTTGAAATATGATATTAGATAGATGTTGACACAATCAATTCAGAAATAACATATCAGTCAAGTCCCAGGTAGAGGAAAAGAGCTCAATAATAGCGTATTTTGATTTTTTTTTTTTTTTTTGAAGAGTGACCAGGTGGAGCTGCAGGACAGCTGATAGCAAAGCCTGGACCCTTTCCCAACTTTCCCCCTACTAGGACCAATACTCACGATGGACTAGACGATGTCGTCAACTTGAGCAAAGTGTGTAGTAATTAGCATTGGGTCGTAGTAGTTTTTAAAAATACTGTTTTTAACTTCCCATCGCACTAGTGTTTTGATCGAATGGAAGCTCCAAAGATGATTTGATAATTGAACAATATTTCAATAATCGAAAATCTCCGAGGTCACTGGACAACATTCAGAGATAAAAAAGGGTGTCTATGTCTATGTTAACGCCTTCAGAACTATTCTTAAGAAATATACAAAGAGCAAAAAGAAAAAAAAATGTGTCGTAGCTAATTTTTAAACATTTGATATTTCTGAAAATTATTCGAAGACAGCTACCAGAGCTAGCGTTTTTAGCCGATATGGGCAACTAGTTTTTCTGACAGCTTCCCCAAACAATATTCAGATAATATCCTCGATTATTTTATAATACATTCTGAAAATTATTTCAAGCTGATTACCAATAGTGTCAATAACCGATGTTAGTCATTGACAGCACCAGCATCATCCCCAAATAACTCTCATATTAGTGTTAGATAACACTTTTTGAGCTTCCATTCGATATTGTAAAGAAATTTGTCAAACCCTATTTGTCAAAATATAGTCAATAATGTATCAAATTGTGTTCCTAATTTCGCTAGTCGTCTTCTGCATATATGTGATCATCTCAGTCCAAAGTAATATTATATCCATCGTAACCGTCAACTGTCCTAAGTCCTAACTAAATTCCTGCTTCTTTTGATCAGTGAAATTCACAAAACCCATAAAAATAAGAAATACAAATATAAACTCCTATAATCAACAGTTTTTTCTTTACCTAATCAGTCCATAATTTTCTAATTGTAATGAATCTAATCTGTAAGGCTGTAAGTCAACTTATCCTAGCGTCCCCTGTCCTGTGTACTTTCGATTTCAAGTAATGAATGATGAGTGTAACGCAGAGGCCTCCGCTACCCACTCTTGCGTTGCGTTAAATTTAACAATAACAATAATTGGAGAAAATTCAATGAATACAAAGATTAGGTCTATGCAAGCTGAATTATAACTTGTCTTGAACTTGTGATAAATGCACAACGGATATTCCTTTGGTTCCCATTAGCACTTACGGCCGATTCCTTCACTTGCGCTCAACTCGTAAACCAGATATATCTAGCTCAAAGTCCAAGCGGTGGTGAATAAACTAGCACTAAAGTGCTAAATGGGTTAAGCCCTCCCATCGCGTCAAGATTGAATATCCAGGGGGAGGGAATAATAGCGTATTTTGATATTGAGATCAAAAGGTGATATTGGTTTGATTGATATAATAGATAAGCATAAGCTCCCAGCTTTTTCAAGTGTCATATTTTATTTGAATTTTATCCATATTGCTGGTAGACATACCCCTACGTACAGACTTGTTATCGTCGCAATGGCATTTCAGTTGAGTGGATACGATGAGTACATCGCAGTTTAGACCCAATGATGGCGTTAATGAAGCATTCCAGTTCAGTATAGTGCGTTTTGCACTTTGAGGCTTCGGGGTGTTGCATCACAATCGGTTGTGTTGTTATCACGCCGAGGGGACAACGCCGTGCTTAGGTATCTACATTCAAGTGGCGCTAGAGCGACTACGGTGATGATGGTGCTGATGAAGTTGATTTTGTGAAGCAGCCTTCTATCTGATCTGGTGGTGTTTTGTGTTGAAGGCACGACATGGAGCCAATAAGCAAGATGCTGAATTCTAATGATGATCAAATAGAATTTCATTGCACCTTTTTGTGAAATTGATTTATGGATGTAAACCTTATGCATAAATTTTCAAAAGTGTTTTACTGATCAAAATAATAAATACATCAATAAACCTCAAATTGAAAACGACATACATAGGTTTTACACAGAAGTATCAAATAGCATAACATAGCATAGCATAGCATGAATACTTGCACAAATCTTGGATGGAGTTGCAAAGTTGAATATTTCCATTGACATTGCTGATGTCGCTACTATCTACAATGTCATAGATTCACTCAGCTCCACACACCTGGCCAAGTCCTTGCAAGCATTTATAAATCCCTTCATCAACTTAGAAAGAGCCCAGAAATGAAGCATCTTCCAATAGATGAAAGGATGTTGAAAATAGCGAATTTTCAACTTATATGCAGTTTTTTTTTTATTCTTAATCACTTAACCTAATTTACAGCTCTATTGTCCACTGGGGCACTACATGAGCAATTTCAATTGACAGCTGCTCTTACATTTTTGTACAGCGTCTAGATTCTATTCTACTTTATCGAACTGGCTGCCTTTCTGCTGCTGTCACTTTTTCTACTTTAAACCTAGTAGAATGATGAGCACAAGGATGATGATGGATGGCCGTTGTTCCTTTCCAGTCCGATTGGGGGTCCATTATGAGTAGCAGTTCGCCGATGTCCAGGTATCCGGGTCCGTTTGAGCCATGGGGCTCAGAAGAGGGTCAGTGTCAGTTGCTCTCGGGGGAAAAGCAACTGACGAAAAATTGCAAGTGCTGGGGCTGGGAATCAAACCCATGACCATCCGCATATGAAGCGAACGTGTGACCAACTACGCCACGGGCCCCGGCAACGAGCTTATATGCAGTTATACGGTAAATATACTGAAGTAGAATTATTTATAAATAAATAATATTGGAAAGATCTCACCAATTGTTGTGGGGTTTTTGTGGTTCAATGCCGATCATCTAATTGCCTTGATTAATGTTCTTCTCTGTAAAGAACAACACAATACTGAACACTAAACACCCGCGCATCTATTGTTTTTATTTTCATTCGAGATAATAGCGAACGCGATCGATTATGCTGCCATACTCACCCCTTACAGGAGCGATGCATGCAAAGCAAAGAAGAACACAATACTCGGTTTTACACAGAAGTATCAAATAATCAAATAAGTAGTGCATGATCTACCTACCTATATCTATCTATCTAAAAATATAAATTATAAATTCAATTGCATACACATCTCCTCCAAAAAGTGAAAAAATATTTTTCTTTAAAAAATATATTGTGTATAACTGATAAATAACTTATACTTTGAGATATTTCAAAATTATTCACCGATATGCGTGTAAATAGCCGATAGTTGATCTATCCATAATTTCACTGATGGTATGCCTTTCAACTCTTCAACAATTTGCAAATTGCCCAATGGGCATATATGATGGCAAATGAGCTATAAGCACTTGTTATTACCATACCACAATGAAGCCAACTGAAAACGATCATCAATCTCGGCTATAACTGCATCATTTGTAGTCGACTTTTTAATGCGTTCATTCATAATGCAAGCAATGATGCATGTACGTACAGTCAGTGTGTTCACATTTGCATCAACATGAGCTAATTGGAATCCGGCGCGTTAAAATGCACTAGCGAAAAAAAAACAGATGAATCATTTCGAGGCAATCAAAGTCAGTGGATCTCTATACGTTTCAATGTTGCTATTCCGCACACAATTCACCTTGTTTTTACTTTTTGCACATATGCATGCATATCATTCGCCATTCAACAAACACCTGGTCACTCGCCGCGCCGGCCGTGTCGCCCGTAAGTGGCCATCCAAATTGGCAACTAATCCGCACCTAATCACACCGAACTGGTTGGTTGATCCAGTCAATCGGTAAATTATCGAATCCCACAGCACAGCAGTGGGACTTGTGCATATGGGTTTGACACGGTAGGTACCTACCATACCATACCAAACTGGTACGCGATGCATTTGGAGATATCACGCAACGATGATTAACGATTTTGCAGTCCGTTGGGACGCGCGCGGGGGTCTCCGAATTAGTGTCAATTTGGGCTAATTCATTTCACACCTGAGAATTCGAAGTTTGCGTGAACTGGCAATCGATACGGTAGCTTCAGTGGAATTGATTATTTTTATCGTGTGGAAGCTTATTGCGCTTGTACTCATGCATGCACAACCCGACCAGCCAAACGGAATAGGAATATATCAATATTGCATATGCTTCTGGTTGTAGGGACAAAACGTTGACTATATCGAAACTCTGAAAAGGACAAGTCGTTGTTGAGCAAATTGTTTGTGACAAACGTCAACATGAGAATAGATCACAAATTTGAAAATATTTTTTTTTTTCAAATTATCATTCAGCCACAGAAAATCGATAGAGTGGATCTCCAAATGTCGTAATACATTGTGGGTTTGTAGTAAAATTAAATAAATAAATAAATGAATAAATAAGTAAGTAAATAATAAAAAATCTAAAAAAAAATTCGAAGGAATCTCCAGAGGCATACTGTAAGAATTTCCAAAACAAATCTAGAAGGAAAGCCAAAAAACTGCCTGACCAATTTTCAAAGAAAAAAAAATACCGGATCAGTTCCCAAACTATTTCCGTTTGATTTTCTGAAGAAATATCTGAAAGTACCAAAAAAAACCCAAATTGCCAAAGAAATCAGAAATAATTTGCTGAGAGAATTTACGAAGAAATTCTCGAAGAAATTTTAAAATAATTTAACGAAGAAACATTCAATGAAATTATGGAAGAAAATATTTAAAAAAAATCCATATCCATTTCCAAAACTTAATTTGCTTTTAGAATTCCAAAGGAACTGCTGAAAGAAATTCCAGAACATTGGCAGAGAAATTTCCAATGAATCTACCAACGAGACAAAAAAAATACGAAAGAAATTCCCAAAAATAAATGCTAAAGAAGTTTCCATAAAAATTTTAAACAATTCATAGAATTAGTCCACAAAGCAATTTTAAATGGATTTCCAAAAAGTGGTTAGAAAAATTCTCAAAGAATTATTTTACAAAATTTCTCAATCGTTGAAAGAATTCCCAAAGAAGTTGCTGTAGAAATTTTAAAACAAATATGAATTTCTAAATCAATCCTATAGGGCATTACCGATACAGTTTCCAAAAAAAACTTCTTAAATGTTTCCAACGAAATTGCGGAAGGAATGCTCAACGGCATTGTTGAAGGAGTTCCCAGAGTGCTTCAGGAATTCTTTCTGAAATATATTTTAAAAATTCCTAAGGCATTTGTCTTTAAATCCTTCGGAAATTTCTTTTAACCTCCCAAACGCAGCACGTTCGGAACAGCTCGCTGACATAGTGTATGTTTTGGATCAAAAATAACTTTAAAGCATAAAGAAAGTTAAATATTTCTAAGGCACCTTCAACGGTAACTCAACCAGAAATTCGATCCACCACATTCTTTCCAAAGTTCTTTCGCAATATCCGTTGGAAATTCCATCGGCAGTTTTTTTTGTGATTTCCTCGGTAATTCCTACTAGCACACATATTCTAAAATAGTGTATACCACTCAAATATAACCAAGTTCAGTCATAATTTGCGATTTCCAAAAGAATAGCCGAAGGATTCTAAAAATAGAAATGCCAAATTAATTCCAAAGGAATTCTCATATGTAGTGCCACAGGAAAAAAAATCAGAAAAAATTGACGTAAATCTGCCTAAATCATCACCAATTGAATTTATATGGGAATTTCTGAAAAATATTCTAAAGGAGTTTCTGAAGAAACTTATGTAGAATTTTCTGTACAAACACACGAAGGAAGTGTTCGAAGGACTTCGCATAGAATGTGCTGTGTTGAGTTTCAGAAGTATTGATAGTAGTTTTGAGCCTTTTTGCCTTTCTCGTACACTAAGTGTACTGGAAAGGCTATATGTTCACTCCAAAAATGACTTTTTGATAAAAGGCCCGGAGGGTCAAGTCATATATACCAACCAACTCAGCTCGACGAATTGAGGTGATGTCTGTATGTGTGTATGTATGTGTGTGTGTATGTGTGTGTGTGTGTGTGTACAAATTAACTCACATCACTTTTTGGCAGTAAACTTCAACCGATTTTAATGATCGACGTTTCATTCGACGCAGAATCTGGTCCCATTGTTTCCTATTGAAAATGGTTAGGATTGGCCCAGCCGTTCCAGAGTTATGGCCATTTAGGTGTTCCGGATCGGTACCCCAGGAAGGGGTCACATATAAAAATGCTACAAACCCATGCATGCGACGTTTCAAACCGCAGCATTTTCGATAACCTGATGCACGATAAGCAGGGAAATATTCTCAGACTATATTTGAACCGGTAGTGTTCCGAAACCGGTTCCGAGTGTCCCGTCGGAAGTGGCCAAATATAAAAGTGCACCTAACCCATGCATGTGACACATCAAATAGCGGCATTTTCAATAACCTGATGAACAAATAGTATGAAAATAGCCTCAAATTAAATCCGAACCGGAAGTGATCCAGAACTGGTTCCGGGTGTTCCACCGAAAGTGGCCAAATACAAAAGTGAACCAAACCCATGCATGCGGTACATCAAATAGCTGCTTTTTCAATAACCTAATGAACTGTAAGTAGGAAAATATCCTCAGACCATGTTTAGGAAAACCGGCAATGTTCCGGAGCCGGTTCCGTGTGCCCCACTGGAAGTGGTCAAATATAAAAGCGAACCAAACTCCTGATGATCGGTGAGCAAGACCGTATTTGGGTACCGTAAACGGTATTGCTCTGAAACCGGTTCCGGGTGTCTCGCCGGAAGTGGTCAAATGCAGGGTTGTTAATAGTCATCGGAGCTGAAGCATAATCACTGACAACAACGGCTAATAAAAAGTTGGCGTCACTGAGTCAGCAGCTCTTGAATATTTTTCTTCAAACATCGTCAGTCAGTTTGCTGGTCGCGATGAAAAAATTTTGCCGTTTCTCTTTGTTGGCATTTTCGTTGAACTGCTTGCATCGCCCTGTTAGAACGAACGAATAATCAGCCTCACGGGAACGGCCGATCAGAAAAAAAAATGCAAAAATGAAACACGCTTCCCGCCGGAATCGAACAAAAAACCTTCGGATTGGCAGCACGACAATCATACCAACAGAGCTAATTCAACAGCTCGGAAGGACCGAGGCTAAATCATCAATAAAAGCTCGACTGGTTCGCCTTTCGTCTGCAGTCGGATGCCATGTGATGGATGCATGTTCGTTTTTCGTCGTTGCAAAAGGAGACAAAAGAGAATGACGAAAACTATAGCTCCCTGTTTTATTTTCGGTTCATTCTCGTCTTGGTTTCTTTGTCGGTCGCTGATGATGATGAAAGTGACGGAGTTTTATTTGGCAACGAACTTTTTTAGTTTTTCGTCGTTGGTCGGTGATGAAACAGATGGTTATCAACCCTGGTCAAATGTAGAAGAGAACCAACCCCATGCATGCGGCACATCGAATAGCGGCTTTTAAGATACCCTGAAGAACGGTAAGTCTCAGACCACATCTAAGACTACAGGTAGTGTTCCGGTACTGGCTTTAGGCATACCACCGAAAGTGGCCAAATGTAAAAGTGAACCAACTCCATGCACATGAAATCGCAGCTTTTTCGATAATCTGATGAACGGCTTGCAAGAAAATAGCCTCAGATCGTAATACTACCGGTAGTGTCCCAGAACCGGTTCTGGGTTTTCCGCCTGAATTGGTCCAATGTAAAAAATGATCCGAACCCGTGAATGCAACTCATCAATTCGCAGCTTTCTAGGAAACCTGATAAACAGTTCGAAAGAAACTAGTATTAGACCATATTTGAGACAATTGGGGCTGTCCCGGAACCGGTTTCGGGTATCCCGCCGCAGGTAATATGTTAATTTGGAACAAACCTATACATGCAAGACATGAGGTCGCGGCTTTTTCGATAACCTGATGAATGGTTAGTGAGAAAATAGACACAGACCACTTACCGGCAATGTTACCGGCTTCGGGTGCCCCGCCGGAAGGACTGTCCTGGAACCGGGGCATCAAATTGCTGTGACACATCTAATTGCTGCATTTTCTGCAACTTGATGACGGAACCTGTTCCGTGTGTCCCGGCGGAAGTGGCCAAATATAAAAAAGTTTTCGACTACCTGATGAACGGCAAGCAAGTAAATAGACTCAGACCACATGCATGACTACCGATAGTGTTCTGGTATCAGATCCAGTTTTTTCGCAGAAATCGATCACACGTGGACCAAATCTATGCATGTACCACACCAAATTGCGGCATTCTCGATAAACTGATGGACGATCAGCATGAAAATAGACTCAGGCCATATTTGAGACTACTGGCAAACGGCTTTTTTTAAAACCTGGAAAGCGTTGAATAAGACATGAGTGAAGAAGCTGTTGAAATCTCCCTATATGAAATAGAACAAAATCTTGACAAAATTGATGCGATCCGGTCAAATCAAATTATTCAAATCTTCTGAAGTGCAATAATGTAATAATGGTCAATGTTGAATCAGAAATTGAAAACTTGCATTGATTGCATCAACTGGAAGCAAAATTTGTTCAATCTCTTCTTGCGTCTAAAATATTTGCGCAAAACGGTGCGATTGAGATTAAAATTTGAATAAAATAGTATAAAAAAATTCACTTTTCTGTATTTTTGTCATGAAGATTTCAAATTAAGCAAGAATTGTGTATAATCATAATAAACTTTCAGAAAAAGTTTGATCTCATGCTTGTGCAAAAAAATATATACCGTCTACCCCCGTTGGTTTGACCGCATCTAATCTGAACAGTTTTTAATTTGACTCCCGCTTATCTGCACATCGTTCAAACTAAACATGGTTCAAACGCCATTCTGCTAATGGAACGAGGTGAAACGGAACGCAGAATCAAAACAAAACATCAAATAAAGTTGCCAGTAGTGTTTTTTATCGTCGCCCACAGGGTTGCTAGAAGTTCAAACTAAAAATGAACCCCGTTGGTTTGCATGAGGTGTCATTCAAACCAAAGGGGGTAGACGGTAATTGGATTCATCGTCTTGATGTTAATCAGCATCCATTGGCATTGATGATGGTCAAAGGTATACTAATAGGACTGATATTGTTTAGCTCTATCTTTATGTTGAACATAACATCGGAATATGTGCCACCATCAAGTTTTCCTATTCGATAATGGCTAAATCAAGCATGGTCAGGATGTAGGAACACTTCGGCTTATTCAGATGGATAATAAGTATTGCACTTATAACGAGAAAGGCATTATCACCACTAGGTGGATTAATCTGGGTTTTTTTTATAAATTTTGCAATTTCGTTTACACAATAAACGTGGAGGGTTATTGTCCCTGTTCTAAATTTGTACGTAAAAAAGGTTAAAAAAAATATATCTGTGCTGCTTGAGTAGATTAATTATTTCATAATGTGCTTATCTGGTGCTCCTGTGTGCATCGTAACAGGAGCAACCGCGTCAAAAGTGAACGCTATCCGGCCCCGAAACGAGTCTAGGGAAGCCCACCCTATGAAAACAGAGTTCACTATAACACCCAGTGCCAAACCGTCGAACTCGTCGACCACAATTTTGATTGCAAAATAAACAATGGAGCTGTGAGTGGCGATGCCGATGAGCTGGCTGCATCCATTGTGCAGTTCCTCTCCACCAAGCGTTATTCACCATATCCGAGAAGGTGCGGAGGGTGTAACGGCCCTAATGGATTTTGCGGATTTTCTCACCCAAAGCTTCCTCTCCCAAAGCGACTGACTTTGGCTGAATGGGAAAATTGGAAGTTTTCATTGAGTTGTTATTGAAAGGTGTGTACAAGCGAACGGGGTGAAGGGTTTTCCCTTCACACCCCGCACCAAGCTGACTGCTGACTGCTTACTCGCAAAAGTCATCGAACCATCACGTTGCGTCGTCGGAGAGATTGCATAACACTGTCGGTCGATCCGTCGATGAAATTTCCCGCCGGAAAAAAAGGCGAACAATCAACCTTGAAGGTGCCAATTTGTGCACCGAATCTGCTTATCAGGAACCAACCGCACAAGCAAATATCCGGGACATGCTGCCTGTACCCGAAAATAAATCACATTTCCCATGTAGGATTATCCCAGATGTGGGAATTGCTGCGAAAACAACAACCCAAACGACGACGACCACACGTGAGGAGTGGTGATTTCGGCTCGGTTCGAGGTTGATTACATACCAATGAAACGAATGTAATCACGTTGGAATGCTCCCCCTCGTAGTACCCAACCACACACCGCACCGGTCAGCCTACCTACCAACAGAATGGATCATCTCTGCGGGGAATGAAAATGAGCTATGGATGCTGTGTGGGCTTTTCATCTTTTGCTGTTACACAGGAAGGTAATCACGCCTCGGATGGCTCAGGGAGGGGTCAGCAGCCGGGCAGCAGGCAGGAGGCGGGAATGTGTGATAGAATTTACGATGCAACCGGATTGGGATTTGCTGGATCCGACAGTCTGTGGGTGGGTTTGACCTCATCATGTAGGCCAAGCCACTCTGTCGCACGGCAGCACCATATGAGAGATTTGCATTCCCAGAAGGAGGGATTTCAATTTAGGTCTAGAATTCGACCTTACTGGGTAAGCTATCATAATGGCAGAGAAGAGTTTTGTTGATCGATGAGCAGCCATCTAAATGCTTGAACATTGTTCGAGAGAAATATTAGTTACGACATAGATGACCGTACAATTCGTAATTGCTACTCTGTGACTGATCAGAACAATCAAAATTGCAAAACACAATAAATAAATTTGTAATATTCATTAACGTAATTTATGATGATGTACTCCTTTTCAGACACCCAAATTGCACGTATAAGCAAGTTAATGAAAGTGTTATACGTACTTTCATGCGGTAAAGTAACATCGCATAAGATGCAGAAGAAGTGCCATAAGCGTGCAAAAGTGAAGGCGATATATACAGGGGATACTCAAAATAACTGGGACAGGTAAAATTATCACTTTTCAAAAAATGTTCAACTTGCTGTAACTTTTCGAAAAAGGTATGAAATATTCTCAAATTTTTACTGTAAGTTCATCAACTAGTTGTGTATCAGTGGTCAAAATTTGGAGAAGATCGGGCTATTCTACACGAAGTTATAAAGGTTCTAGAAAAAGGTATAATTATCCGATAGCCAACTTTGAGCCGAATGCAATGAAATTTTGATCATTTATGACTTATATAATGAGCTATTAAAAACTTTGGACTAAACTTAATTTTTTTACACGAAAGAAAGTTATAACGATTAGATTATTTTTCTAATATAACACCAATTTATCCAAAACTTCATCATCGTTCGAGATAGTAAATATAGTTCATTTAAATTCCCTCTGATTGACTTGAATATATTTATGTTTCAAAGGAATGCAACCAAATAGCCGGCATTAAATTGAAAAAGTAATGGGTTGCATATGAAATATAGGTAAATTTACAAAAAAAACATAGAATAAATGAAATCACTATAACTATTTTTATTATCATAATTTCAAATTAAGTCCACTGTTTTTCATTATATTAGTCATAAATGATCAAAATTTCATTGCATTTGGTTTATTGAATCTGGAGATATAACAGCTCAAAGTTGGCTATCGGATAATAATTATACCTTTTTCTAGAATCTTTATAACTTCGTGTAGAATGGCCCGATCTTTTTCAAATTTAAACCACTGATGCACAACTAGTTGATGAACTTACAGTAAAAATTTGAGAATATTTGATGCCCTTTTCGAGAAGTTAAAGCGAGTTGAACATTTTTTGAAGTGTGAAAATTTTACCTGTCCCAGTTATTTTGAGTATCTCCTGTACGTTCATTTGCGAGACAACAACAACGCTGTCTGACTTGAAGCGAAATCTTATGCAATGTACGGTGTGCACTATTACGACGTTATATAGTATTTTAAGCGACTTACAAATATAAAAAAACAATTCTTGGCACAGAATAAAAATTAAATCAGGCACTGCATCCGCACCTTATTTTTTATGATGTTATCACCTATCAAATCGCATTATGTCAACATAACCGATTCTAGCTTATGCGAGTTTGTATGCATAATTTACCGAGCTTATTATTACGAACGGGCTTGGTGGTCTAGTGGCTACCGCTTCTGATTCGTATGCAGAAGGTCATGGCTTCAATCTCTGACCCGTCCTTTTCATCCTACTTTGTATCTTTCTATCCACCTTCTCTCGCTCTCTCTTCTCTACATATACAACTCATGTATATTCATATGTTCATAGCCATCGCTAGAACCAGAAACGAATTGAAAAAAAGTCGTTTCCCTCCCTTCTGACTTCCACTCACAGCACAGCGTATATATAACGCCTATAAGTTATGCAACCAAAGCGTGCTGTGCCGCTTGACCTTATTCACCTTATTCACCACACAATCTATCACGAACACTATAAATAACCCCTATCCATGGATCGCATCACCAACCCAACGGTTACTCCTAGATCTGCCATCCTTTCCGTCTAACAAATACCCCAGTCCGTGCGGGTTGTGGGGACGCAGAGTGCTCTCGGTCTCTAGTAGCCACAACCAGTACACTCTAACATTCCTTTCCCTTCCCAGCTGACTATAAGGGCTTGGCCGGCGCCGTTATTGATCGAATATGCATGAGCTGCTTAAGTTGCACTTTGAGAATAAGTGGAATGTCCCAGCCCCTTATTCAGTTGGATCTCAGTGCAATTGGTACCAGTTCAGATTAATCACGGAGGAGCAACCAATGACATGTATAGTCAGAATTGATCGATGATCGATAATTTACCGAGCTTATTATTACATATATGCGATTTCATTCGAACACAAATGCGAGTTAAACTGGCATCATAAGAAAAGTACCAAGCGAAGTCGTATAATCATCGCAGTACGCCATTATGCGAACCCATTTGACACTTGGCGTTGCACGCTTATGCGACGAATGAGTTAAGTTCATCGTAACATCAGAATATCGTTTACTGCGATGGGTTCATACCTTATACAAGTTAATATGTATTTTTATAGAACTTAACAAGAAACATCACAATAAGTTCAGAAAATCACATCAAACCCCTTCGCAAAATTCTTCAAAGGATCCTACGGACATTTGTCAAGATATTCTTTAAAAAAAACCCTTCAAGAATTCTTTCTACTACTTCTAGAATCGAGAACTCTTTCATGTTTTTTTTTTCAATTCAGAAATATGTCATTTTTTTCTAAGATTCCTCCGGCAAGCATTTCTTCAGGATATCTTTTTGAAATGCCTCTAGCCATTAAAGCGAAAATCTTTCACGAGTTTTTTTTCCTTTTTATCTCCATAATTTTTTGCAAAAATATGTGTATCTGTTCCTCATCTTCAAGAGTTCTTTCGGCAGTTCCTCTAGAAATTTCTTCGTAGGTTAGTTCAAGAGTTCATAAGCGAATTACTACAGTTCCATCAAGAATATTGTCTAGAATTCATGTGGAAAATTCTTTGAAACTTTATTCATCATCTTCTTCAGAAGTTCCTCCAAGATTTTTTCTGCATTACTTTCGAAAATTCCTCCATGCCAATTCCACATCCATCATTCTCTATGAAAATTTTCTAAAATTCTTTAGGGAGACTTTAAGAAATTTTAAAATTGGCTCAGATATTCCTTCAAAAGATTCCAGGAGTTTCTTGGGATAATACTCCTGTATTTTTTGTTCTGGTGTTCCTCTGAAAATTCATTAAGGATTACCGCCAGAAATTTCCTTGAATTTCTTCCGAAGTTATGGTGGAAATTCTTTCCAGGAGTTCATAAGGAGCATCTGTGAAAATTTCTCTGGAATATTTTTTATTAGTAGCTCCAGGAGTTCATATGGAAATTCCTCCGTTGAAGTTCAAGTTTTCTTTCAAGAGTTCTATCGATAATTTACCCAGGAAACCATTCGGGAAACTCTACAGAAGTTTATCTGAAAGCGGCGACAAAAGTTTCATTGGGAATTACTTCAGGAGCTTCTTCAGGGATTCCTGCTCCGGAACTTCCTCCAAAATTTCGGTAATTCTACAGGCGGTTCTTTGATGTGTTCGAAAACCACTCCAGGAGTTCCTACAGAAATATTTTCAGGATTTTTTTCGGAAAACTCTTCAAGAGCTCTCTTTGTGGTTCCTGCAAAAGCTTCTCGAAAAATTCTTTTACAGATCCCTTGGATTTTTTAAGATTTTCATCGAAAAATCTTTCATGAATTCCATCTGCTGCTTCAAGAAAGTTCCATTGATAATGCCTCCAGAAATGACTTTGAGGGTATCTTCAAATTCAAAAATATGGCATGTTTTTCTAGGATTCCTCCTCAAGAAGTATTCTTTAGGAAATATTTTTGAATACTTCAAAAGGCGGCAATTCGAAAATTATTTCACGAATTTCTTTAATTTTTTTTTCCAAAAAATCCTTTAAAAAACATTGTTTTACCTTCCTTACTCTTCAACAGTCTCTTTTGGCAGTTCCTTCTTAAATTCTTTCGGGAATTTAATGTAGAATTCATAAGCGAATTTCAACAGGAATCTCTTCTGGAATTCGTGTTGAGAATTCTTTATAAAAATCTTTAATATTTTTTCTCAGAAGTTTTTCCAAAATTTCCATGACAATCCTTTAGCAATTAATTCTACACAAAAAAATCGGAAATTCTTCTAGAATGCCTTAAAGAATTTAAGAATTTCTTCAGAAGTTCCCTCGAAAGTTTATTTGTGAATTCTTGCAAGAATTTATTTGGGCTGACTTCGGCAGTTCCTCCATGAGAAACTGTAAGAATTCCTTAAAATTGGAACGATTTTTATTTTCCTCTGATTCCTTCCTTTTCTGGTGTTTGTCTGGAAATTTCTTTCCAGGACTACCGCCAGAATTTTTTTTCAATTTTCCCTCAAGTTATTGTGGAAGTTCTTTCCAGAAGTTCTCACGAAGTTCTCATAATAAATTCTCTCGAATTTCTTAAATAGTATCTCCAGGAGTTCATTTGGAAATACTTTTAGGAAAAATCCATAAGTTCACCCAACATTTCCTACAACAGTTCCTTTGTGAATTCCGTAAAGAGATTAAGTTAATTGAATCCAAGATCCTTCAGAAGTTTCATCGGCTATTTCTGCAAAAGATCTTTCGAAATTCGCTTCAGGAGTTCAGTGGAAATGATTCCTTCTGAAAAACTTATAGAGAACCTTCAAAAGTTTCACTAGCAGCTATTTCGGAAATGCCTCGAGTATTTCTTCAACTGTTTATAAAAAAATCTAATGGGTTTTCTCCCAGAAGCTCTTCCGGGGATTTCTCCAGGAGGTATTTGGGAAATCCCTACAGCATTTTTTTTACTTAAATTTCTCAATGAATAACTTCTAAGGTTTCTCAAAGGATTGCTAAAGAGGAGACTTCAGTAAAAGAATTCCTTGAGGAATTTCAGAAGAATTGCTTGAGGAATTCCAGAAGAATTCCTTGAGGAATTCCAGCCGAATTCCTTGAAGAATTCCAGAAGAATTCCTTAAGGAATTCCAGACGAATTCCTTGAGGAATTCTGGAAGAATTCTTTGAGGAATTCCAGAAGAATTCCTTGAGGAATTCCAGAAGAATTCCTTGAGGAATTCCAGAAGAATTCCTTGAGGAATTCCAGAAGAATTCCTTGAGAAATTCCAGAAGAATTCCTTGAGGAATTCCAGAAGAATTCCTTGACGAATTCCAGAAGGATACCTTGAGGAATTCCAGAAGGATACCTTGAGGAATTCCAGAAGAATTCCTTGAGGAATTTCAGAAGTATTCCTTGTGGAATTCTAGAAGAATTCCTTAAGGAATTCCAGAAGAATTCCTTGAGGAATTCCAGAAGAATTCCTTGAGGGATTCCAGAAGAATTCCTTGAGGAATTCCTTGAGGAATTCCTTGAGGAATTCCAGAAGAATTCCTTGAGGAATTCCAGAAGAATTCCTTGAGGAATTCCAGAAGAATTCCTTGAGGAATTTCAGAAGAATTTCTTGAGGAATTTCAGAAGAATTCCTTGAGGAATTTCAGAAGAATTCCTTGAGGAATTTCAGAAGAATTCCTAAAGGAATTTAAGAAGAATTCTTTGAGGAATTTCAGGAGAATTCCTTGAGGAATTTCAGAAGAATTCCTTGATGAATTTCCGAAGAATTTTTTGAGGAATTCCAGAAAATTTTCTTGAGGAATTTCAGAAGAATTCCTTGTGGAATTCCAGAAGAATTCCCTGAAGAATTCCAGAAGAATTCCTTGAGGAATTTCAGAAGAATTTCTTGAGGAATTTCAGAAAAATTCCTTGAGGAATTCCAGAAGAATTCCTTGAGGAATTTCAGAAGAATGCCTTGAGGAATTTCAGAAGAATTCCTTGAGAAATTTCAGAAGAATTCCTTGAGGAATTTCAGAAGAATTCCTTGAGGAATTTCATAAGAATTCCTTGAGCAATTTCAGAAGAATTCCTTGAGAACTTTCAGAAGAATTCCTTGAGGAATTTCAGAAGAATTCCTTGAGGAATTTCAGAAGAATTCCTTGAGGAATTTCAGAAGTATTCCTTGTGGAATTCTAGAAGAATTCCTTAAGGAATTCCAGAAGAATTCCTTGAGGAATTCCAGAAGAATTCCTTGAGGGATTCCAGAAGAATTCCTTGAGGAATTCCTTGAGGAATTCCTTGAGGAATTCCAGAAGAATTCCTTGAGGAATTCCAGAAGAATTCCTTGAGGAATACCAGAAGAATTCCTTGAGGAATTTCAGAAGAATTTCTTGAGGAATTTCAGAAGAATTCCTTGAGGAATTTCAGAAGAATTCCTTGAGGAATTTCAGAAGAATTCCTTGAGGAATTTCAGAAGAATTCCTAAAGGAATTTAAGAAGAATTCTTTGAGGAATTTCAGGAGAATTCCTTGAGGAATTTCAGAAGAATTCCTTGATGAATTTCAGAAGAATTCCTTGAGGAAGTCCAGAAGGATTCCTTGAGGAATTCCAGAAGAATTCTTTGAGGAATTCCAGAAGAATTTCTTGAGGAATTCCAGAAGAATTCTAGAAGAATTCCTTGAGGAATTCCAAAAGAATTCCTTGAGGAATTTCAGAAGAATTCCTTGAGGAATTCCAGAAAAAAACCTTGAGGGATTTCAGAAGAATTCCTTGAGGAATTCCAGAAAAAAAAAAAATCCCTGAGGAACTCCAGAAGAATTCCTTCAAGAATTCCAGAAAAATTCAGTAAATTTTCGAAGAATTGCTTTTAAAAATTTCTGCAACAGTTTTTTTTTTAATTTTTTTGCGGATGAATACGACAGGGAATTTTTAGGGAAATCTCAGAAAAAATGCAGGAGCAGTTTTTGAATGAAATTCAGGAGGAATCCTCTATTTAATTACCAGAAAAACTTCTGGTGGAACTCCTGTTGAAATTTTCGTTTCAAGGTCCTGATCAACATGAAGGATTTATTGAAGGAGCTGTCTGAGAATGTTTTGCAAAAATGCTGCAGGAATTTTGCAATCCACTCAGGTTAGGGATTACTTAGGAAAATCCAAAAGAGTTCCTAAATGAATCTTGAAAAATCAAAATTACTTTTGAGCGAACTTCCGAGGAAACTCCTAGTGGAATTATCGAATGTATTTTTTAAAAACATCCGATTTTTTTTTCAAAGTTTTTGCCGAAAGACCTTCTGAATGAAATTCCGGAGGAGTAGTACACTCTAAAAAAGACGCCCTTGGAAAAGTTTCCTAGAAAAAAAAGTCCGGGGGATCCCGATGAAACTTTTACAAGAAATTCCAAAAAAAAACCTCTGGATTTTTTTTTTCCAATAATATTGTGCAGTCATTTATTTAAAACTCCTACTATTTTCCGAAATTAGCGCTCTGGAAGTTATACAAGAAGGTCATTATGGCGACAGTGATTGGAATACGCAATGTCTTACATAAAGATAAAATATTATTTTATGAGTTCTTTTGAATAATACTTTATAATTTTAAAGATATCTCTCGAAAGTTTTGAAATGGTTACTTTAAAAACGCTTTCTGAAAATTCTTCAACAATTTCAACAATTTTTCCAGGAATTTATTTGTCATTTTTTTTAAACAGATTCTGGAGTGCTTTTGAGGGAACCTGCAAACTTGGAACATTTATTAAATTTGTTTCTGAGATACTCCAGAACTTTTACCAGATTTTCACCACGCGTTTCTTTGTGAACAAAATTTCCCTGAAACAGTTTTCGAGAGTTCCTATAACAGTTGTTTGGAAAATTTTACAAGCCTTCATACGGCATTTGATTCCAGTATTACTCCAGGAATTTATCCGAAAATTTTTGCTCGAGTTCGTTTGGAAATTTCACCCGGAGTAATTTCAAAGAACCATCCAGCTATTTTTCCCGGACTCCTCTAGAAATACGTTCTTTGTTTGCATCTGGAAATCCCCCGGAAATATTCAGAAATTTCTGTAGAAGTTCTTTAATAATTTTCTCCACGAATACCCACTGAAGTTACTTCTGGAGTTTATACAATAAAAAATATGGAGAAAATCATCAAGAAACTCATAGAGGAATATCCGAGTTATTTAAGCCATGGGAATTGCCTTGCATCATTCTTTGGAGCGAAAGACCAATTCTTTTAGGAATTTGTTTAGAAATTTCAGGAGCAGTCTTTGGGGAATTCTTTGGAAACCTCCTTGGGGAATTCTCTGAATATTTCCATTCTTAGAGAACACTTGGAAGATTGCAATGTCCTGGGGCAATTCCTTGAGGAATTTCTTGAGTAATTTCCAGAAAAGCTCCTCGCAAAACTCCTATTGCAATTCCCTGGCGATGTTTTTGCGCAACTCCAACGTATTCATATATCCTCGGGGAATGCATTGAGAAATTAATAAGGGAATTTGCTTGGAAATTCTTTGAACAACTCGTAGGAGAACTCATTGAGAAATTACTAGTAAAATTCTTGGAAGAAAGCTTATGAGATTTTCTTGGGGATGCCTTAGGAAATTCCTTGGAGAATCCTTAGGGAGTTCTTGGACAATACTTATAGGAAAATTCCATTCGGAATTCCTAAATCGTTGCAGAAATCTTTGGGGGATTCCTAGATAAATTCTCAAAGAAATTCTTAGCGAGACATTTCAAAAAGTCCTTTGAACAGTTTTTTTGTATGTTCAGTGGAATTCCTAAGTAAATTGGAGTTTATTACTTTAAGAATTTTTTGGAAAATTCTTTGGAAGACTGCTAAGGAAGCTTCTTAAGAAAGCATCTTAAGAATTCCTTGCGTGATGTTTTAAGACTTTCTATGGCGAAAATCTCACAAGTTTTTTTAGAATGTTTTGAAAATATCTTTGAGCAATTTCATAGAGATTCTTTTGAGAATTGCTTTGAAATATTCTTGGCGAATCCTTTGTAAAACTCTTTGGTAAGATGTTTGGAAAAACCCCTGTGAAAATTCTTTGGAGAACTCCTTGGAGACTCTTTAAATAAGCCAATCCAACTAGAACCCAACGGGACACTGACATATTTTCCATAATGTTATAGCTACAATTCAACAGTCGCAGCGATACCCGCTACATGCCAACGGCTCCAAACAGGAAACCCATCAGCTTTATCAGTGCTCAAACAGTCGACAGCCAGCACATTCAAACTGCTCAAACGTATGTAGGTGCAGCAATGCCACCAACTCGTTACCTTGTCACCGAATTCACTTCAATGGTGTGTGAAAAATAGGAATTGAATTCGCCAACTGACTGAGCGTGTGTAGTATGCAGTGCAATTCTCAATCCCATTCCTTACCTGTGGCCAAAGCTAGATTCTACAGTCACTCCAGAATTCAGCGGAAAAAAATGCTTCCTCAATAACGACGCATGGATCGAATCGACCGAAATATGCTCCCGGATATTTATGCTTTTATTGACAGGTTTTTTTTTCGTCGTCAACAGGCACAAATGCCTGCACTTCGTGGAGCGCATTTTTCCCTGGTCCCGAAAAATCCCCCACTTGACATCTGGAGAAGAATGGCCATTTTTTCGTCCTCCAAGTTAATAAATAATCATTTGTCAAAGTGAATTGAATACACTGAAACCTCCATTTAAGTCGGTGCATGACTGACCGAAAATAATTTTTACCGTGCAAGCAATAACTAAACTATACAGTTTTATATTTTTTGACAAATCTTCTATGTCATGCGGAGTATTAAAAAATATAAAAGTCTTTAGTTTTGTCACTGCTTGTACGGTAAAAATTATTTTCGATCAGCCATGCACCGACTTAAATGGAGGTTTCAGTGTACGACGGGATGAGAAGCTATTCGGGATTCGATTTGACATGGCAAATATAGTTTATTTCGTAGTTTTTTGCACTGATCCAATGTCCAATTATACCCTTTCGTGTGGTCGATTTCGAATCGAATTTCGGAAAATCGGACAGATCCAACTGAACTAATTGACTTAGGCAGGTGATGGGAACATAATCCAGCATAGTTGAATCAATCCACAGTAGACACAGTGCACAGAAATTGCGTTTCGTTCCAATCGTCCATCTGTCCCAGTTCGAGAGGAAAGACAATGGCTATCAATTTGTAACCAACAACGAGTCCCACTCATCTGTCCGGCGAGCGGAATGATGCCCGGCTGTCAGTCAAAGTCAATAGTAGTGGGCGAACAATTTCGTGGTGAAGCTTTTATCTTTCTGGTGGGGATTGTGGCTTGTATTATTGTGGAAATCTGGTTTACAGAATAGAATTTCTTTAGGAACTCTGGGAAAACTCCTTGAGGAATTTTTGAAAAATTCCTCGAGGAAATCTTGGAGAATTCCTTGAGGAATTCTTGGAGAATTCCTTGAGGAATTCTTGGAGAATTCCTTGAGGAATTCTTGAAGAATTCCTTGAGGAATTATTGGAGAATTCCTTGAGGAATTATTGGAGAATTCTTTGAGGAATTCTTGGAGAATTCCTTGACGAATTATTGGAGAATTCCTTGAATTATTGGAGAATTCCTTGAGGAATTGGAGAATTCCTTGAATTATTGGAGAATTCCTTGAGGAATTGGAGAATTCCTTGAATTATTGGAGAATTCCTTGAGGAATTATTGGAGAATTCCTTGAGGAATTATTGGAGAATTCCTTGAGGAATTCTTGGAGAATTTTTCGAGGAATTCTTGGAAAATTCCTTGAGGAATTTCTGAATAATTCCTTGAGGAATTTTCAGAGAATTCTTTGAGGAATTCTTGGAGAATTTCTTGGGGAATTCTTGGAGAATTCCTTGGGGAATTCTTGGAGAATTCCTTGGGGAATTCCTGGAGAATTCCTTGAGGAATTCTTAGAGAATTCCTTGAGGAATTCTAGTAGATTTCCTTGAGAAATTCTCGGAGAATTCTTTGAGGAATTCTTGGAGAATTCCTTGAGGAATTCTTGAAGAATTTCTTGAGGAGTTCTTGGAGAATTCCTTGAGGAATTATTTAAGAATTCCTTGAGGAATTCTTGGAGAATTTTCCGAGGAATTCTTGGAAAATTCCTTGAGGAATTTTTGGAGAATTCCTTGAAGAATTCTTGGAGAATTTTCCGAGGAATTCTTGGAAAATTCCTTGAGGAATTTTTGAAGAATTCCTTGAGGAATTTTTGGAGAATTCCTTGAGGAATTCTTGGAGAATTTCTTGGGGAATTCTTGGAGAATTCTTTGGGAAATTCTTGGAGAATATCTTGGGGAATTCTTGGAGAATTCCTTGAGTAACTCTTGGAGAATTCCTTGAGGAACTCTAGGAGAATTTCTTGAGGAATTCTTGGAGAATTCCTTGAGGAATTCTTAGAGAATTCCTTGAGAAATTCTTGGAGAATTCCTTGAGAAATTCTTGATGAATTCCTTGAGCAATTCTTGGAGAATTCCTTGAGGAATTCTTGAAGAATTCCTTGAGGAATTCTTGGAGAATTCCTTGAGGAATTCTTGGAGAATTCCTTGAGGAATTCTTGGAGAATTCCTTGAGGAATTCTTGGAGAATTCCTTGAGGAATTCTTGGAGAATTCCTTGAGGAATTCTTGGAGAATTCCTTGAGGAATTCTTGGAGAATTCCTTGAGGAATTCTTGGAGAATTCCTTGATATATTCTTGGAGAATTCCTTGAGGAATTCTTGGAGAATTCCTTGAGGAATTCTTGGAGAATTCCTTGAGGAATTCTTGGAGAATTCCTTGAGGAGTTCTTGGAGAATTCCTTGAGGAATTCTTGGAGAATTCCTTGAGGAATTCTTGGAGAATTCCTTGAGGAATTCTTGGAGAATTCCTTGAGGAATTCTTGGAGATTTCCTTGAGGAATTCTTGGAGAATACCTTGAGGAATTCTTGGTGAATTCCTTGAGGAATACTTGGAGAATTCCTTGAGAAATTCTTGGAGAATTCCTTGAGGAATTCTTGGAGAATTCCTTGAGGAATTCTTGGAGAATTCCTTGAGGAATTCTTGGAGAATTCCTTGAGGAATTCTTGGAGAATTCCTTGAGGAATTCTTGGAGAATTCCTTGAGGAATTCTTGGAGAATTCCTTGAGGAATTCTTGGAGAATTCCTTGAGGAATTCTTGAGGAATTCCTTGAGGAATTCTTGGAGAATTCCTTGAGGAATTCTTGGTGAATTTCTTGAGGAATTCTTGGAGAATTTCTTGAGGAATTATTGGAGAATTCCTTGAGGAATTCTTGGAGAATTCCTTGAGGAATTCTTGGAGAATTCCTTGAGGAATTCTTGGAGAATTCCTTGAGGAATTCTTGGAGAATTCCTTGAGGAGTTCTTGGAGAATTCCTTAAGGATTTCAAGGAGAATCCTATGAAGATTTTTTGAAGAGTTCCTTGAGGGGTACTAGAAGAATTCCTTGAGGTTTCTATGGGAATTCCTGGAGGATTGTAAGGAAATTCCCTGAGAAACTATAGGAGAATTCCTTGTGGGATTCTAGCAAAAAAAAAATCTTGAGAAACTCTAGGAGAGTTCCTAAAGGAATTCGAAAAAAATCCTAATGGAATTCTGGAAGATAGGGAGCTTTCCTGACATCAAAAAAACAAAAACTTCAAGAACGTTTGAATCGCACCAAAGGTGAATCAGTTCTCTTTTTTTCCTACCGTTAAAACCTTGCCAAATTCCGTCTTCGGTATAATTGAATCAATCAATCTTTGATGAAAGTGTGTCAATAAAATTTCAATCCGACTGTCCAGCATATGGGCATTTGGGCGATTGTCGACGCGTCGCGGCCACCGGTCGGCCGATGGTGCATTCTCTGTTTGAGGCATTGAACAATGCGGCTTTATTCAAACCGATTCAAATCGATACTATTCGACCGTTGCTGTCAACTTGCAGTGTGCTCGCTACCCGTCTTCCTTGCATCCAGTGCCCGTGGCGTCACACAACACAACCGAAAAAAATTGCAATCACAAAAGTTTCAACATTTTATCAGCACTTTTGTGTGTTCGGGTGTGCACTGTCTCGTTTGTCCCGGTCGGTACTAGTGCTGCCTGGCCTGGCTGGCACATGTGCGCGGTTTTGTGCGCAGCAAAGCACATATTGCTTGCTATCGTCGGCGTCACATTTCAATTCGTCATCGATGGAGCAACTAGGTGGTACCTACTGGTACTGAAACCAGTACCAAGTACACACATTTTATGTTGACTGATTGAATGACTGGCTGACTGTGTGGACCAATTTGTGGTTCTGACTTTTCGCTGACAGAGTTGGTATGGTTGCAATACACAGTAACGAGAGTGGCGCCACAGATTGATTTCACGTTTTGCGTTTGGATTATTAGTTTCCATTATTTCAAAATGACCATAACCATAATCACTGTACGGAGCTTTTTTTTATAAAAAGACGAAATACGTCTCTAAGTCTCTAAAAATTTTGCAAAAAAAAAGCTGCGTAAGAAGAACACATCTTGTATTACTTAGATTTCTAACGGAAATCCCTTTGAAGAAGTTCAGAAAAAAAATCAGAGAATTCCAAAACCGTTTGGATAAAATCACAACAAATATGTGGGTGATTACAAAAAAGTTCTTAAAGAAATTCCAGGAGGGATCCGTTGGGGATTTCTTTCAACAATCCCTTGTTGAACTCTTCAAAAATATCCGCAAGGATTCCTGGAAGTATTATTGAAGAAATTCCTGGCGAAATGCATGAGAGAATTTTCGGAGGAATGCCTTGTGGACTCTCTAAGTTAGTCTTAAATGGTAACTTTGAGATGAGTGCACGGTGCGGCGAAGTAACTTGGACTAATCTTGGAGAGACTGTTCGTGCAGCGATAGAGTTGATGGGTTTCCTGTTTGAAACTGGGTGAATGCATGTACACTAGCAGGGCATCAATGGAGCTGATAAAGTTGTGAAAATATGCAGTGCTGTCATGGTAAAATCGAACCTGATTACTCAAGATTTCACCATAGATTCACCATGGAAAATCAAAAAGCGCTTCATAAAGAATTATTTGTTTTCTCATAATTTTTCTGTAAGCATCATGAAAGGGGCATTCTTGCAGTAATTCTGTTTGTGAGTTTTGCAAGAATTGTAAATTCCTCTTAGAACATTTTTAGAAAGTATACCTTCCCACATACTTTTTTAGAATTTTATCTAAGATTATCTGCAGAATTATTTCATGGGTTCTTTCAGGATTCATCTTTTTTATTACGTTTTTTTTAGAAAAAAAACTTCTGCAGAATTTTCCAGAAAGGATTTCAACAAGTTTCATGCAAGTATTTTTTAGGATGCATTCCTGTCCTTGTATTTCTTCGAAATTTTTTTTCAGGGATTTAAACATAGACTGTTGCAGGATTTCCTCCAATAATTTTCCTTAGGTCTTCTTCAGGAGTTTCTTAAGAAATTTCTCGGAAGATTAGTCTTGAAATAAGTGCACGGGTTTTTTTTCAGAAATGCCTTCAGATATACCTCCTGCGAATCCTTCAAGAAAGATATAGGGAATTACATCAAGGATTGCTACGGGATTCCATGCATGTATTCCCCCACATACATATGTATTTCTTCAAGCATTTCTGAAGGAATTCCTTAAGGAATTTAGTCTTTGGGATTTCTCCAGGAATTCTCATGAAAACTTGTCAAGGAATTGTTTTGAGAATTTCTTTAGGAATTTCTTTAGGGAAGCCTCTAAAGTTTCCTTCTAAAGATTCATTTCTAGGAGCATTTTCTTACGCAGATATTCGAGCATTTCTTCAGAGGTTTGTTTTCGAAAATTCCTCTAGGGTTGCACTTTAGAAATTTAGACAATTCTTTAGAAATTTAGATAATTCTTTCAGAAATTATTCTTGGAATTTCTCCAAAGGTTCCTGCAGGTATTACTCCACTCCACATATTCAGGGTTTTTCTGGGGCATTTATTTAAATTTTCTTCTAGAATCATCTCAAGAGATTCTTCTGGAAGTTCCACCAAGTTGTTTTCTAGTAGTTTCTCCATGGTTTGCTAATGTTATTTTTTAACCGCCAGGATTCTTTGGGAAGCTTTTCCGGTGGTGCTTCTGGAATAACTGCAAAGATTCTCTCAGCAATTCCTGTAGAAATTACCCTAGATTCTATCCTTTTCCATTTTTCAAGACATTTTCCTATAAAAATCTGCAAAAGGTTCTCCAGCTCTTGGAAATATTCAAAGATTCCTTCAAAATTTCATTGTTTTTCCAGAAATTGATTAAGTGGTTCTTTAATGAATTCCCTCCTATTTTTGTTTCTGCTAGTTTTCCTTCCTTTGTCCTGGTAATAGTTTGGAGATTTTTGAGTACTAAATCCCTCTAGAACTTGTGTATAAAAATCTTCTAAGAATTCCTCCAAAGACATCTCCAGGTTGACTTCCAAGTACCTCCTGGGATCCCTTATAAATTTATTGAGGAATATTATCAAGAATTCTACCATTTCCTTTCTCTGCAATTTTCGCAGGGATTTTCGCAGACATTTTTAAGAGATTCATTCAGAAATTCCTCTACGGATTTCTCCAGAAATTTCTCCGAAAATTTCACGCACAATTTTGTCTTCAGTTACTCTAAAAGTGTTGTGTTTTTTTTTTCTAATAATTGGGGAGGTATCTTGATGAGTTCTTCATACTTTTTTCCAGGCATGCATTCAAGAATTCCTTCAGAATGTTTTGTTCAGGAATTGCACGAGTTTTTTAAGATGTTCTTTAAGAAAATCCTGAACTTCGGAAAACATCCTTTTGGGAATATCTGGAACAGTTCCTGCGAAGGAACCCCAGGATATATTTCTGACTCAACTGCAGGAGTATTTTCTAAACAATTCTGTGTAGAATTTTCTGCAAGAATCCCGGAATAAAATTCTCAAGGAACTTCTAGAGGACCCTCAGCAAAATTGTGGAAGGTATCTCTGTAGGATTTTCAAAGAAATTTTTGATGCATTTGTGAAAAACTCCACGAAAGAACTGTTAAAGAAATTTTTCGTTAAACTGCTGAAGAAGTTTCTGAAAATCCTAAAAAGTATCTAGAGATTTTTTAAAGGAATCTCTGAGGAAATGCCTAAATTGATTTTTTCAGTATCTATTTTGAATAAATCTTGAAATTCTCTAAGAAACAATTATCCATAATAACTAATGGAGAACATCCTGGAGAAATACTCGGAGAAACTCCTTACGAAACCCTTATAACGAATGTATAATGAAGCACTACAAATGCATATTAAAACATGACATAACAGTGTAGCATTGCAAATGCGTAATGAACTAGGACATCACAAATAGACAAACAACACAAAACATATATTTTGCCCTGTTACCCTACTGGATAACAATTTCCGATGACAGAATGACGAGGTTTCATTAATCTTGTTGGTCCATCAGTCAATCCTGTAATCGTTTTTCCTCTGGCAGGTTGCCTTTCGTTCGCAACATTAGTTGGTTTCATAGCTTGAGTTTTGTCTAGGATTTTCTAATCCTAAGGGGGCCCCGATTCGGGTTTCATCACGAGAGTTCTATAACTTGAAGTCTGTGTCAGGGAAAGGTTTACATCTCTAGTACTTAATCACGGCCCGAAATGCCCTGAATGTTGGCAATCGAAATAGGATTGCGGGCCTCTATTCTACCAGAGCCCTATAAATGTGCATTAATGCTAGAGGAATATTTACAAGTTAAAATAGCACATTTAACACAAAAATAAAACTTGTAATACCCTTTATGAAAT
This sequence comes from Aedes albopictus, assembly GCF_035046485.1. Classification (NCBI taxonomy): domain Eukaryota; kingdom Metazoa; phylum Arthropoda; class Insecta; order Diptera; family Culicidae; genus Aedes; species Aedes albopictus. The sequence continues at coordinate 375,408,005 of NC_085138.1, read as the reverse complement.
TCATAGAAAGGTTTGATGAACATTTTCTTGGAAAATTCTTGGAGAAATCCTTGGATATAAAAATGACAGCAGCGCAAAGACCATCAGTTCGATATAGTAGAATTATGCATACATTCAGGCGCTGTACAAAGCGTAAGTGCAGCTGCCAATTGGAATCGCCCACGCAGTGCCCCCGTGGACAATAAAGAAAAAAATCCATGAATAAAATTCATAGAGAACTTCCTGAAAATATTCCTGGAGCTATCTATGGACGAATTTCTGAAGAAATTCCTGTAGAAACGCCTAAAAAACGTCCAGATAAGCTTCTGTAAAAATCCATAGAAAAAAAACTCGAGATATTTCCAAAAAAAAAAACGAAATTTTGTAAAAATGCATTGCATTTTTTCTTTGGAAAAAAAAACGTAAAAGAGTTCGTGGAGAAATTATTGGAGTGTCGGAGAAGAAATGCCGGAGTTATTTCTGGATAAATACGCGAAGGAATATCTGCAGAAATCTCTGCATGAACTCCTGCAGGAATCTGAGGAAGAATTCTTGTCTGAACCACTACAAATAATCGCTGAATTCCTCCAGGAATTTCTTGATCTCTGCAGGAATTATTGGAAACATTCTTGCGAGAATTTTCAATGGAATCCTTACATGAGCTCTTGAACAAATTTCTGGTGGACTTCTTGAAAAAATGCTTGTACGAATTTCCAAAGCAATCTCTGGATGATTTTCTGAAGAAACTGCCGTATGCATTTATTAAAGAATTTCTAAACAAATTCTTGTTAAAATTTGTAAAGAAAACCCTGGTAAAAATTTCGAAGTATTCGCTCAACGAATCCCTAGAAAAATGTCCAAAGTAATTCTTGAAGAAACTGCTCAAAAAAGAATCCTTGGCATTCCTGAATTAATTTCTGAAGGAATCCATGGACACATATCGAAAAAAAAAACCTTGAAAACTCCTCAAAAGAGTCCTTGGACAAATGTATAGAAGAGTACTATGAAGAATTTTTGTAAGAATCAACAGAGAAATTTCTAAAGGAATGTCTGAAGATTTTGGAAAAAAAATCTGAAGGTGCATGTGGAAGATTTTCTAAAGAAATCCTTGGAGAAATTTCTGGAGGAATTACAAACATTTAATATTCTGGAGGAATCACTGAAAGCATTTCTGAAGGCATCCGTGGTTGATAACTTGACGGCGGATTCGATTCCCGTTCCGGTCGGGAAAATTTTCTCGACTCCCTGAGCATAGTGTATCATTGTGCTTGCCTCACAATATACAAGTTTATGCAATGGCAGGCAAAGAAAGCCCTTCAATTAATAACTGTGGAAGTGCTCAAAGAACACTAAGTTGAAGCGAGGCAGGCCAAGTCCCAGTTGGGACGTAGAGCCACAAAGAAGAAGAAGAACTTGAAAGAATTCTCGAACAGATTTATGAAAGAATCTGTTGAGGAATTTCTGAGGACATCCATAGAAGCTTTTTTAGAAAAATTCTTGGAGAAATTTATGGAGGATCCTCTAGAGGAAATTGTAGAGAGTGAAAGATGAATTAGAGGATTTTCACAGGAACCCATAGAGGATACAGAAAATTTATGAAGCCATCCATGGTTGGATTTCTAAATGATTCATTCGAGTAAATGTCTGGTTGAATCTCTCAAAGAATTTTCAAGAAATTACTGAAAGTACTAGGAAAAACTTGAAAATTATAAGACATAGTATGTTGATTATTTGGTAAATTGAAAGATGAGATTGGGAAAAAAATCGCGCTCTGGTGAAATTCGAACCCACGACTCCGTATACGCTAGAACGACGATTCAACCAAATAAGCCTCAGAACAGGTAACGATTCTGCGGAATAGAAAGCCAAACAACAAGAAAACTCTTCGTTTATTATTGATGATGATAAACCTGGGCTTGTTAGGGGAATATCTGTAAATAAAAAGAAAATCGGGTTAAGTACGGTTCCTTTGAATTCCACTAAGAATTTGCATCCTTTGACAGATACGTATTTCGACCTCAACTGTAAGGTCGTCTTCAGTGTCTTGTACTTGAGTCGAGTCAAGTACAAGACACTGAAGACGACCTTACAGTTGAGGTCGAAATACGTATCTGTCAAAGGATGCAAATTCTTAGTGGAATTCAAAGGAACCGTACTTAACCCGATTTCCGTTTATTATTATTTTTTATCTCAAGAGCTGGTTACTCTTGAGTAACTTGGAGTAAGCTCGATGACAGCCCTGAACATATGGCAATGTCGTACTGGAATTCAGTTTTGCTAAATTTTCGAAGTGATCTCCAAGAAATTCTTCAAAGAATATCCCTAAAGAATTTCTCAAATAATCCCTAAAGAAATTAAAAAAAATCCAATTATATTTTTTAATAAATTTGCCCTTGGATTTTTTTCATGAGCTTCTGAAAGAGTATCCTTAGAAATTCTTCAAGGTATTCCCCAAGGGATTTCTGAAGAATTTTCTAAGGAATTTCTTCAAGATTTTCCCAAGAAGTGGTCCCAGAAATTTTACAAGGAATTCCCCAAGCAACTCTTCTATGATCCCTTAAAAGTTCCCCATAAAACGCCGCGTTCGAACTTTGAACGATTTTTTTTTTTTGAAAATCGCACCAGAGGTCTTCTGGAAGGGCTCTCGTGGCTTCGTGGCCGTGCGGCTAGAGGCGTCAGTCATCTAGACGTTTCGCAAGCCTTGGAGTGTGGGTTCGATTCCCGCTCCAGTCGGGGAAAACTTTCCGTCAAACGGAAAATTCTCCACTGGGCCACTGGGTGTTATGTGTGTTGTCCGTTGTCATATGTTAGTGCTTGTTCAGTCTGTACAACCTCTGGTTGAAGACGGTGTAGTGTCTCTTTTTTTTTTAAGAAATGTGTGGTGGGTCACTTAAGGAGTTTCCAGAGAAATCAGCGATTTTTTTAAACAAAATCCAAGTGTATTAATTGAAGTACTCGGAAGTATCCATTATTTCTTGTTTTTAGAATTAAAAAATTAAAGCACTCCAAGAGTTCCAAGGGAGAACTTAAATAATAGTGTTAAGAACTCTTGAAGAGAATCCTGCTAAAATATCCGTAAGAAGTTCTACAAGTATTCCTGAAAATCTTCGTGAAATTCCCTAAGGGATCTTCAAGAAATTCTCAGAAATATCCTTTAAGGTATTCCTGGCATGACCTCAAGAAATCTCACGGAAATTCGCAAAAGATCTATTGAAGCAATAATCGATTAATGTATCGAGGAACGTTTGGAAGTAACTTTGGAGAAATTTCCAAAAAAGTGTTATTAAAATCGTTTTGAGGTTTTTTTTTTTGATAATTAACATTGTTTTCTGGATTTCAAAATTTTTTAACAAAATTTTGGAAAAAAATAGGAGAAATCTTTGGAGATACAGAATTTCTTGAGAACCCGATTATGAAACACCGACAGAATTCCTTAGACTAATGACTCGGTGAATCTCAGAAAAGATTTGTAAAATTATCTTTGGAAGCTCCTCCCAGTTATACTGGTTATACTGGCTATACTTCTGAACGTATTCAAGAATGAGATGTTTTTTTAACAAATCTCCGGAGAAATCCTTGGAGAAATTAAAAAATAATCTTTTCTCAACTCAATCGCATTTTTTCATAAATTTTGGATCACTCCAATTGATTGGTAAAGTGTACGCACCACATAAATACCAGAGCACCTTCAGTTGACCACACAGACTGCCACTAGCTTCGATAAAATTGCAACTTAGCACTTGTTCATGACCATCATCGGCGTTTTACGGCAGAGCGTTGACGACGTAGCAGCAGTTAACCAGTTTATTGTCGTCAACCCAACCAAAACCATAACCCGATCCCCACGTTCAGGTGTCATGTCACCGTATACGCGTCGCGTAAATGGTCGGCCAAATTCGATGGTTCAATGCCGCGCCGTCGTCAATCGTCAATCGTCAATCGTCAATCGACCACGATGGAACAAGCCGTTGACCGCAGGTGTCACACGGTAGCAGCACCCAAATTCCTAAAGCTCAAAGCTCACCCGCAAACACCTTGACAATCGTTCGGCGGACCATTTTTGGACGCTTGACCTTAAGCTTAATTTGATCCTATCCTATAGAGGACTAGTGCGAGTGGTGGCGTGATGTGGGATGGCCATTGTTGTTTCTAATGCTGCCGATTCTCACCTGTAAATAAACAGAGAAATAAGGAAATTGGGTTAGCCCGGTCTGGCAGTTTTCGGGAAGAAGGGTTGATCTCATCTAGATGTTTGCGAATGGAGGCGTGATTCGATTACGCTAAATTTAGGACTTGTTTAGAGCGAATGCCATGTTCGCGTACTACGACGTTGGGCGGCTCGGCCGCCGCGCCGTAAGACTAGTAAACATACACTACCCGCCATAAATATGGAATCGCATCTTCTAGTATTGCAACACCCCAATTGAATATTGCAGCACCCCAAAAAGTTTGGCATCACCTGAAAATCTTATGATTTACTAAACTATATCTCAAAAACCGTATCCTCTGCAAAGTTTAGACCTTCGGCAAAGTTGTTCAGCAGGTTTATGACCTTCAAATGGTGAAATGTTTGGTACGTAATTCCGCCGCTATGTGGCGCTAGTGTGCATTTACAGTGAAGAACTTTGACATTGTTTATCTCAAGATTCTGACCACCTAGAATGTTCGTGTCTTCAGCAATGTTGATCAGAAGGGTTATGGCTATTAAATGGTGGTAATTTTAGTGCGTAATTCCGCCGCTATATGGCGCTAGTGTGCATTTAAAATGAAGTACTTTGACATGGTTTATCTCATGATTCTGACCACCTAGAATGTTTGTGTCTTCAGTAATGTTGATCAATGGCTATCAAATGGTGGTAATTGGCTATCAAATGGTGGTAATTTTAGTGCGTAATTCCGCCGCTATGTGGTGCTAGTGTGCATTTACAATGAAGTGTTTTGACATGGTTCATCTCATGATTCTGACCACCTAGAATGTTTGTGTCTTCAGTAATGTTGATCAGAAGGGTTATGGCTATCAAAAGGTGGTAATTTTAGTGCGTAATTCCGCCGCTATGTGGCGCTAGTGTGCATTGACATGGTTTTCTCATGATTCTGACCACCTAGAAAGTTCGTGTCTTCAGCAATGTTGATCACAAGGTCTATGGCTATAAAATGGTAGTAAGTTTAGTGCGTAATTCCGCCGCTATGTGGCTTTAGTGTGCATTTACAACGAAGTACTTTGACATGGTTTATCTCATGGTTCTGACCCCCTGGAATGTTCTTGTCTTCAGCAATGTTGATCAGAAGGTCTATGGCTATCAAATGATAGTTAGTTTATTGCGTAATTCCGCCGCTATGTGGCGCCAGTGTGCATTAAAAAAAATTACTTTGACATGGTTTATCTCATGATTCTGACCACCTAGAATGTTCGTGTCTTCAGCAATGTTGATCACAAGGTCTATGGCTATCAAAAAGTAGTAAGTTTAGTGCGTAATTCCGCCGCTATGTGGCGCTAGTGTGCATTTAAAACAAAGTACTTTGACATGGTTTATCTCATAATTCTGACCACCTAAAATGTTCGTGTGTTCAGCAATGTTGATCAGAAGGTCTATGGCTATTAAATGGTGGTAATTTTAGTGCGTAACTCCACCGCTATGTGGCGCTAGTGTGCATTTAAAACGAAGTACTTTGACATGGTTTATCTCATGATTCTGACCACCTACAAAGTTTTTGTCTTCAGCAAAGTTGGTTATGCCAGTGTTCATTTAAAACGAGTACTTTGATATGGTTTATTTCAAGATTCTTACCACCTAGAAAGTTCGTGTCTACAGCTATGTTGATCAGAAGGTCTATTGCTATCAAATGGTGGAAAGTTTGGTGCGTAATTTCGCCGCTAGTTGGCGCCAGTTTGCATTTACAATAAAGTACTTTAACATGGTTTATCTCATGATTCTGACCACGTAGAAAGTTCGTGTCTTCAGACAAGATTGTCTATGGCTATCAAATGGTGATAAGTTTAGTGCGTAATTCCGCCACTATGTGGCGCCAGTGTGCATTTACAACAAAGTACTTCGAAATGGTTTATCTCATGATTCTGACCACCTAGACCTACCTGTGCGCCGACTATATTTTGCTCGGCGGCAGCGTGATGGCCATTTTTGGCCGGCGGCGGCGGCGACACGCCGGTGGCAGCTTTCGGCGGCGTGAATCGGCGTGACCAAAATTTGACCATAATGTTACATTGACAAAGCAAACAAGTTATCATTACGCTCTAGAATTTGTAGTCTGAGCTATTTCATGACCATTGAATACCTTTTGTAAGTCCTGTTCAGATCCGTTGCTGCGACCAGTGGTTTGTGACAATTGTGACAATATCCGCATCCTTAGTGTAGTTCATGTTGCAATACTGCATTGCAATTAAAGGCAATACAATAGAGATTTTGCTACAATTTTTGTTTCAATTATTTAGAGAGAAGGAATCTCGTTTCTTCAGGGATGAATCTCAGAAGGAATTCCAGGAGGAACCTTGAAAGAAACTGGAGAAATCCATGAAAAAAATTCTGGGCTTATCTCTGCAGGAACTGCTGTATGAAATCCTGAAGGAACTACTGCAGAAATCTCTGGTGGTTCAAGAGTCTGTCTTGGAGAGATCCCTGCAGAAACTTCTAAAGGAATCCATGATTGAAATTTTCGAGGAATTTCAGGATTCCATAAATGAATTCAAGAAGATATCCTAAGGGTTTTACAGCAGAAATCCTCGAAGGAATTCAAACGGGAATTTCTAAGGGAATTCGAGAAGGAATCCTTTAAGCAAGGTGTTGGAGCCGGGCCCATCCAACTAACCCATTTTGTTTAAGATATGTTGAAGTTGATCCCCAAAGTGTTATTCAGATTTGTAACCCAATTGATATAGTAATGTCTCCAAGAGGCAGAAAATGAGAAGAGCGCGCATGCGCACGCTAGCCACTGTCCACCATCTGTGGACTGTCGTGCAGGTAGGAGAAACAAAATCATTGTACATATGGTAAATAACAAACCTCAGTACCAAATAGAATCTCAGACAAAGCGTACGTACGGTTGATCTGCGTCACTTTATCACGGTCATACACAGTCCCCCGTTACCAAGGGACTTTGCGCGTTTTGGTGCAGTTCAATTCGGGTCGTTTTTCTAAGTTGTCGGTTACCACGACACTTAGTCGTTTTACTGTTGTGCGGTGATCGATTGAGTTAGTGGCGATAATTTCTAAGTGTCCGGTTACCACGGGACTTAGCCGTTGGTCAGTGTCGTGTGCATCGTTCAGACTCTGGTGAAAGAGTCGAAGAGCCAAGACGGCCGTTATTTGAAGAACTACCAGTGGTACTGGACACAAAGGGCTTGTGGCGACCCAAGCCCCCGGTCAGTGATTCTGCGTTTGTAATACCGGACTTTTCCGCATCGTTTCGGTGGCTGCTTCGGCTGTATTTCTGCAGGAACTCCAGGAGAAATCCCTGAGAGAATTCTAGGAGGAATCCCCGAATGAATTCTCAGAGGAATCCCCGCAGGAATTCCAGAAAGAATCTTCGAAGGAATCTCCGAAGAAATTACAGGAGTAATTTATGCAGAAACCCCAGGAGGAGCCACCGAAAGAACTTCGGAAGAAATCTTCGAAGGAATTTCGAGCGGAATCCTCAATGGTTTTTTAAGAGGAAACCCCAAAGAGGAATTTCCATAGGAAGTCAGAAGGAATCCCCGAAGAAATTCAAGAAGGAATCCTCGAAGAAACTCAAGGAAGAATCCACGAATTCTAGAAATAATTTCCGAAGGAATTCTTGGAGAAATCACCGAATAAATTCAAGAAGGAAGCCCTGAAGGAATTCCAGGAGGAATTTCCGAAAAAAATAAAAGAGGAATCACCACAGGAATTCCAAGAGGAAACTTCAAAGTTATTTCAGGAGGAGTTCCCGTGTTAATTTTAGAAGGAATCCCCGACGGAATATCAGGAGGAATACTCGAAGAAATATCAGGAGGAAACTTTGAAGGAAGTCCAGCAGGAATCCACGAAGGAATTCCAAGACAAATCCCCGAACTTCGGGGCCCGAAGGAACTCTAAGAGGATACCCCGAAGGAATTCCCGGTGGAATCCACGACGGAATATCAAGAGGAATCCCCGAAAGAATTTCAGGAGGAATCCAGAAGGAAGTCCAGTAGGAATCCCCAAAGAAATTCCTGAAAGAATTTTTCAAAGTAATTCGTGAAGGAATCTTTAAAAGACTTCTAGGAGGAACCATCGAAAAAAAAATTAGATGAATCCTCGAAGAAATTTCATGAGGAAACCGTGGATAAAATTGAAAAGGAATCTTCGAAGGAATTTTAGGGGGAATCCCCAAAGGCATTTCAGGAGTATTCCCCGCAGGAATTTCAAGAGCAAATTCCGAAAATAATCCTGCGTGAATCCCAAAGGAATTCCAGCAATTATCCACAAAAAATTTCCAGCAGGACTCCAGTGGGAACTCCCAAGGGAATTCGGGTAACAATCTCCAAAGGATTTCAATAACGGATCAACGAAAAATATCCTCTGAAAGAGTTCCAGGAGAAATTCGTGAGGGAATTCTAGGAGGAATCACCGAAGGAATTCCAAGAGGAGTCCCCGAATAAATTCTAGATGAAATTCCCCAAGGAATTCCAGTAGGAAACCCCGAAGGAATTCCAGGTGGAATCCCCGGAGGAATTCAATGAGAAATTTCTGGAGCAATCTCCGAAGAAATTCGAAGAGGAATCACAACAGAAATTCCACGAGGAAACTCCAAAGGAAATCCAGGAAGAACCTCCGAAGTAATTGCTGGAGGAGTTCCTGTAGAAATTCCAGGGGGAATCCCCGACGGAATGTCAGGAGGAATCCCCGAAGAAATTTCAAGAGGAATCCCTGAAGGAAGTTCAGCAGGAATTTCCGAAAGAACTCGCGGATCAATCCCCGAAATAATTCCAGGAGAAATCCCCAAAAGAACTCTAGGAGGAGACCCCGAAGGAATTTCCTAAAGAAATCTCCGAAAAAATTCAAGGAGAAATCTTCGAAGGAATCCCTGAAGGAAGCCCAGAATGAATACTTTGACGGAATTCCAGGAGGATATCCTTAAGAAATTTCAAGAGAAATCTCTGAAGAAATTACAGGAGAAATCCCTGCAGGAATCCCAGGGGGAAGAGGAAACCCCATAGGAAGTTCAGAAGAAATCTCCGAAGAAACTCTAGGAGAAATCCCCGAAGAAATTCCAGGAGGACTCCTGGAGGAAATCAAGGAGGAATCTCCGTAAGAATTCTAAAAGAAACCATCGAAGAAATTCCAGGAGGACACCCCGAAGGAATTTTAAGAGAAATCCAGGACAGCGTATCAGGAGAAATCCCCGAAAAAATTTCAAGAAGAATCCTTGAAGGAATGCAACATTAATTTTGTTTGTGCACTGATCGCCGGCGAGAAAAATAAAAACCGGCGGCGTGACAAACTGCGGCGTATGGCCTAGGTGATCAGAATCATGAGATAAATCATGTCAAAGTACTTCGTTTTAAATGCACACGGGCGTCACATAGCGGCGGAATTACGCACTAAACTTACTACCATTTGATAGCCATAGACCGGCTGGCCAACTTTGCTGAAGGCAAGAACTTTCTAGGTGGTCAAAATTATGAGATAAACCATGCCAAAGTACTTCGTTGTAAATGTACACTGGTGCCACAGAGCGGTGAAATTACGCATTAAACTTATCACCATTTGATGGTCATAGACTGTCTGATTAACTTTGCTGAAGACACGAACTTTCTAGGTGGTCAAAATCATGAGATAAACCATATCAAAGTACTTCGTTTTAAATGCACACTGGCGCCACATAGCGACGGAATTACGCACTAAACTTATCACCATTTGATAGCCGTAGACCGTCTGATCAACATTGCGAAGACAAGAACATTCTGGGTGGTCAGAATCATGAGATAAACCATGTCAAAGTACTTCGTTTTAAATGCACACTAGCGCCACATAGCGGCGGAATTACGCACTAAACTTACCACCATTTGATAGCCATAGACCGTCTGATCAACATTGCTGAAGACACGAACTTTCTAGGTGGTCAGAATCATGAGATAAACCATGTCAAAGTACTTTGTTTTAAATGCGCACTAGCGCCACATAGTGGCAGAATTACGCACTAAACTTACCATCATTTGATAGCCATAGACCGTCTGATCAACATTGATGAAGACACGAACTTTCTAGGTGGTCAGAATCATGAGATAAACCATGTCAAAGTACTTCGTTTTAAATGCACACTAGTGCCACAGAGCGGCGGAATTACGCACTAAACTTACCACCATTTGGTAGCCACAGACCGTCTGATCAACATTGCTGAAGACACGAACTTTCTAGGTGGTCAGAATCATGAGATAAACCATGTCAAAGTACTTCGTTTTTAATGCACACTAGCGCCACATAGCGGTGGAATTACGCACTAAACTTACTACCATTTGATAGCCATAGGTCTTCTGATCAACTTTGCTGAAGGTCTAAACTATGCAGGGGATACGGTTTTTGAGATACAGTTCAGAAAATGATGAAGTCTTCAGGTGATGCAAAACTTTCTGGGGGTGCTGCAATATTCAACTGGGGTGTTGCAATACTAGGCGATGCGATTCCATATTTATGGCGGGTAGTGTATTTATCCATCCAATAAAGTGCAATTTACACGCGGGCTACAAAAATAGCTCCATCGAAGAGTATCGTAAAAAGCCGTTTTAGAAGCGCCATCATCTTTCGGCATCCGATGGATCTGAATGCCATGTCGGTCCAGTTGTAAAGCAGGGGATTGGTATGATGCACCGAAATAACAACACAGCTTAAAAAGGGGTCCAATTTCGCGCTATAAAATTCGGCCGGACAGCCAAAACAAACTCGGTGGTGATGGTGATGATCGCGCGGAATAGAGGCGTAGGTTTTGGATAAACAAATAAACTCCATTTGATGGTGATGTCATGTCATAGAATGCATTTTGCATCTGAAGCGTTGTCGTGGTTTTTATGGTGAATTAGTTTTGTAAAAATGACTGAGATAGGGTATTTTTGGGCTCATATAGCCACAGCTGTGAAGGCGTGGGTATTCAGCATACCATGCTAAGGATGACGGGTTGGATTCCCGATCGGTCCAGGAACTTTTCGTAATATAAATTTCCTTGATTTCCTTGGGCATAGGTTATCTTAGTGCTTGGCACGCGGTCTCTCGAAGGTGTCAGTTAAAAATTGTGGAAGTGCTCATAATACTTAGCTGAGATGCAGGTTTTGTCCTAGTTGAGATGTTACGCCAAGAAGAGCAGGGGAGGATTGCTTCATACTATTCCAATATAAGGATTCTTCGAGGAAATTTGTGAAGGAATATTGGATAAATTGTTGGGTATATTTTTACAAAACTTTGAATAAATCTTTGCAGGTTTTTATGAGAAAACCTCGGAAGACTTACCGGAGGATTTTATGGAAGACACGCAGAACGAACCTTTTCGGGATTTTTAGGAGAATTTGTTGAGGAATTTTCTGAGAAAACTCCGGACGAATCCTTGGACAAATTGTATGTAATAATGTCTTTGAGGTAGCTTCTGGAGTGCTCCTTGGAGGCTTCTTCGCTATGAACGCAGCTTTCGCTGCGAACTAAAGGCAACTAGCCAGAAAAATACGGTTACAGGATTGACTGATGGACTACCACAATAATGCAATCTCGTCATCCTGGGATAGGAAATCGTTATCTTTTTAGATAAAAGGGCACAATTTATAGTACGTGTTGCATGTTTGTGTTTTGTGCATTTGTAATGCTATATATAAAATAATAATTGTAATAAAAATTGTACATTTGAAAGGTTCTAATAAAATTTGTCCAACGATGCATTTGTAGTGTTCCGCAAACGTGTGTAATATTTTTATGTTATGTGTTTTGTGTTGGTAGTTCGTGATGTGTCTTGTGCATTAATAAGGTTCCAATGTTTTTTGTTACATTGGCCATTATAACAAAATATATTGGAACCCCATTGGGCGACAATGTAATGAATGAAGTTTTGCGGTACACTACAAATGCATCGTGTCCCGTGTTGGACAACTTTCATCAGAACCCTTCAAATGTACAATTTTTATTTTCCGTATTGGGCTCGATATTGGGCGCCATCAACAAAAAAAGAACATTACGAATGCAGAAAAAAAAACATAAATTGTGCCTTTTTATTTGAATAGATAACGATTGCTGATTCCAGGATGACGAAGTTTCATTATTGTTGTTGGTCCATCAGTCAATCCTGTAATCGTATTTTTATAGCTAGTTGCCTTTAGTAAGCTTGCTTTTATAGTTTGAGGAAGGAGGAAATTACTTTGAAGTAGCTTCACATGCAAGTATGAGAGAGAATGTGTTATAGAATGTCCCGAGAAAATTTTGAAGGACGAAGACATTTATTTTTGAGTTTATAAGGAAATTCTATGGAGAGTTTTGGAGAAATCATTGAAATTATAGAAAAATCCTTGGATAAATTTTAGATTTATCCTCGAAGTCGGTAAGCTTTCAGAAGGTTTTTTTAAAGAATCCTAGAAGTCTCAATGTAAACATTGAAAGCAATAATCTGAAAGTAGATAATTGTAGGTCTCTCTCTCTCTCTTCTTGGCATAACGTCCTCACTGGGACAAAGCCTGCTTCTCAGCTTAGTGTTCTATGAGCACTTCCACAGTTATTAACTGAGAGCTTCCTCTGCCAATGACCATTTTGCATGCGTATATCGTGTGGCAGGCACGAAGATACTCTATGCCCAAGAAAGTCAGGGAAATTTCCTTTACGAAAAGATCCTGGACTGACCGGGAATCGAACCCGTCACCCTCAGCATGATCATGCTGAATACCCGTGCGTTCACCGCCTCGGCTATATGGGCCCTTGTATAATTGTAGGTATGAACTCTGGAAACTATAACCAGGAAACTAGAATTTTAAAATCAAGGCCAATATCTAAAAACTGAAAATTCTGAAACAGTAAACTAAATGCAAACTTCAAACTGGAAACTCTTAGCTAAAATACGAAAACTAAACACTGATAACACCCAGACAACCAGTAATCGTATTTAATGTTGCATAAGATGATAAAGTGGAAGCCATATGCGTGCATGCCTCCATTTAGGCGCATGTAAAATGTACGCATATAGCCTCCACTTTAACATCTTATTCAACATCTTACACGATCAGTGGTTACTGGGCAGTAAACTAAAATCTGAAAACTTGAATCAAATGTTAAAAACTCAAAGCCTTAATCAGAGAACTATCAGATAATAGAAAACGTAAAGCAAATACAGAAGATCTTTTAATCTGAATACATAATGAAAACTGATAATCGACCTCTAAAAACTGTAAACTAAAATTGGGAAAACAACTAAGCTAAACTCTGAAGTTCAAAATTTTAAACTGATAGCTAAATTCTGCAAACTGTAAAACGATATATGAATGATGAAAACTGAAAGCTTGTATCTAGAAACTAAAAGTAGAAATCAAAATGCTGATTTTAGCTGAAGGCTTTCAGCTGTCAGCTCAGCAAGCCCTAAATTTTACAACTGAGAATCAAAATCTTGAAACATAACCTTAAGGTAAAAAAACAAAAATGTGATAACTGAAAACATAGAATCCTGGAGTAATATTCTGCAATAACTTTTTTTTAAAAACTTTGAAATTTGAATTTCTAGTGTCTAGAGTCATCGGAGAAGTTTCTGGAGGGGGTTTTAATAGGACCTCTCCAAAGGATTTCCCGAGGAAGTTTCTGGAGGATTGATTGAAAGGATTTTAGAAGAAAGATTTTCGTACAAATTTTGTACGAGACTTCTCACAACTGCTCACAACTATACGAGGATAGGAAGTTTCTATATGTATTTATTAAGAAAAACTCGCTTGGACGAGAAAATTGTCAAGGTATTCTGGTAAGAAATTGTGAAGGAACTGGGTGAATTTTCACAAACATTTGAAACAATTTTGTAAGATTTTTCGGAAGATTTAATGAAAGAAACGAAGAAATTTCTAAAAGAAAAATTCAGAGGCAACAATTGTGGAAACGGCCGACTGATTGGCAAAATTATCCCTCTACAATTGGCTTTTCGGTTCGGATAAATTATGAGTGGGGTGATTCTATTTCATCCGACGTTTCGGCCCTTGGTTTGGGCCTTCTTCAGGGAGGTTACAGAGGTAACGCTTCTTGACAAACAAGTAGCAGTACCCCTATAACCACTCGAAGAAGGCCCAAACTAAGGGCCGAAACGTCGGATGAAATAGAATCACCCCACTCATCAGAAATGCTCGCTGAAACTTTAGAAGAAAAAAAAAAAAGAAAAATGTTAGAGGATACTCCGAAAAACGTAGATGACGATGAAACTTTTTCAAAGTGGAATTGCTGAGAGAATCCGTTTCCCGGTTTTTATGCAATTTCTAGGAAAATTTCTGACAAAATCCTTCAAAGAACCCCTGAATAAATATTCGGTGAACATTCAGGAGTTATCTTGGTGAAACTTTCAGATGAACCCCTTTAATGAATCATTGACATAAAATACTGTAGTAAGTGTTTTTGGAGGAACATCTGAAAAACAAAATCTCTGGCAACTCATCAAAGTAATTTCCGTCGGTATCATCAGGGGCTTTTCACTGCAATTTTAAAAATAAATTCCTTGAACATATGACTTAGAAATTCCTGATGAAGTCCTCGGAAGAGCTCTTAAAATGTTTTTTGGATGAAGCAAACTTTAGAAAAATCTCAGAGGAATCTTCGAAAGTTATTTTGAAGATGACTTTTGAGAAATATTTCTGAAAACAATTCTGGGAAGTATTCTTCAAGGAATTCAAAAGATTTTTTGTAAGAAAAACATATATATAAGATACCTGAAAGAGCTTGTAGATATTCCAAAAGTTTCGCAGGCATCCATGGATAAATCTTTAAACGAATCCTAATGTGATTTTTGGAGAAACATCTTTAAAAGTTCTGGTAGAAACACCCGAAAAAAAAAATTCAGGATGGACCTTTATGATTTTGTTTTCTCAAGATCAATGGAAAACTCAAGGAACAACACCGAAAGATTTTTTTTAAGAAGAGATGATAACATAAGGCTGAATTACAAAAGTCTGAATTCACAAAAGGCTGAATGATACCATATGCGTAAAAATTTAATCTATTTAAGGAATGTCGCTCTGGAAGTTCCTTGATGTATTTACTCCATATATTCAGGGTTTTTTCAGGAATGAAAGATTTTTCTAAAAGTTCTCCTTGGAGTTTTTCCAGAAGTTCCTCATGAGTTGCGTAGGATTTTTTTCACCTGTATTAACAGAGATGTTCTGCCCTAGTCTAGTTCATCTCGGGACCCACGTTTAACTTCTCTTTGAAGGAAGAACTCATCGTTAGCGAGTTTATCGTGTGTAAGATTCGATTCCAGATACTTGGCGTGATAGTCAGGTGTTTTAACCATCGCACCAATTTAGCGCCACGCTTAGAATTTGTTCAGACATTTTTTATTTAATTTTTTTTTTCCGGTAATGCTTCAGGAAGTTTTCCAAAGATTCTCTCAGCAATATCTGCGGAAATTACTCCGAAATCTATTTCTTGGCATTTTCAAGAAAATATTAAAAAAAAACTCATATCAATACCTGCAGAGAGTTATCTAGTTCATCCTGGTATTGGTTTTTTTTTCAAAATATTTCTTTAAATACATTTTCCCGGAAATGTTTTAGTGGTTCTCTGAAGAACTCCCACAGATTTGTTTTTGTTTCTGCAGGATTTTCTTCAGAAATTTCTCCAGGTATTCGTATGAAATTGTATCAGAACTTCTTCGCAAAATTCTACCAGAGGTATCTCCAGGTGTTCCTCCAAGAATTCTTTCCGAAAATTCTCCAAAGAAATCTTTCAATTTCATTGAGAGATTTCTGCGAAGATTTCACCAAACCTTTGACTGCAATTTCAGCAGACATTTTTTCAAGAACTTTTATTGATTCTCTTTTCTCCGAAAGCATCACCAGGATCTTTTTAAAGGGGTTCCTTTGCAGGGATTTTTCTGTAGAGTTTATTTCATGAATTCTTCCAATAATTTGTGTATTTTTTTAAGAGATTTTTTTTTTTAAATACTTGTTTGATAATTTGCACAACTATTTTTGGAATCTCTGAAGATTTTTCTCATTTTTTTCTTGGGCGAAATAAATTTCCGAAGGAATTCTAAAAAGACTTTTTTTTTAATCTTTTGATGAAATTTTTGAAAAAATGCATGGAAGAACTTTAAAAGTAATCCATTGCAGTAGTTCCAGAAGAAATTCTAAAAATTCCGAAGAAATCCCTAAAGGAACTTAACTATCAAAAATATGACCACGATTTTTGGTAATAACCTCTGAAAGAATTTGAAATTCGCGAGAATAAGTTCAAAGAAATGCGTCTATACGACGATATACACATGCAAAATGGTCATTGGCAGAGGAAGCTCTCAGTTAATAACTGTGGAAGTGCTCATAGAACACTAAGCTGAGAAGCAGGCTTTGTCCCAGTGAGGACGTTACGCCAAGAAGAGAGGATGAACTGGCCTAGGGTTAAAAATCTAGTAAATGCAGCAAAAAAAAAATTAAGAAAAATGACTGAAATTGGCGAAGATCTTGAATGAATCCGAGGAGGAATTTCCGAAGATCCTGATGGGAGTTTTCGGGAAACCCTAGGTTGTTGGTTCCTAGAAAAATCAATTGAGGCATGTTTAGGGAAAATACTCGAGAATCCATTCATCAAATTCTTGAAGAATTCTTTATAAGTATTTCTGGGTTTCTTTCATGAATTCTTCCAGTATATTTTGTAAAATTTCTAGCAGAACTTTTTTTCAGAAATACCTGAATTGATCAATTGTTTTTGGGATCTCTGAAAAAAATTCTCAATTAATTCTTGAGAGAAATTTGCGAAGAAATCTCTATTTTTTAGAGAATTAATTTAAATAATTTTATGAAAAACTGCTTGCAAGAACATTTGTAGTAGTCGCTTGCAAGAGTTCCTGAAGAAATCCTTAAAATTTCGAAAATAAAATCCCTGAAGGAACCCTTGGTGGATCTCCTTAAAAAAATAATTTAGGGGCGTTTGGGAAAACTCAGGACAATCTATTCATAAAATTCTTGATGGATTTTCTTAAAGTTTTTTTTTTATATTTCTAAAGGAATTCCCTAGAGTTTCATAAGAAAATTTTCGAAATAAATTGCTTAAAGAACACGTGGTGAAATTTTTGGAAATAGGCTAAGAGAAAATACCAGATAAACTTCTGTGGGTTCCCACAGGACAGAAATATCTGGAGGAAGCCCTGAGGCAATCTCTGCATGAACTCCTGTGAAATTTCTGGAGGAATTCAGGAGGAACTCCTACACACGTTCCTGTAAAAACACTTGATGAATTTATGAAAGAATCTTTGAAAGGTTTTCTAAAAGTATTTCTGTAGAAATTTTCTGAATATATTTCCCAAAGAAATTCCTTAGAAAATTTTTAGAATAAATTTCTTATCGAATCCTTAGAGAAATTCCTGCAGATATAATTAGAGGAAATACTAGAGATAATCCTTAAGGAATCTCTGCATTAGCTCCTACGAGAATTTGTGGAGGAATTCCTTCCTAAATTTTTGAAAGTAAAACTGAAATAATCGCTGAAGAAATTCTCCTGGATGCATTCCTGTGGGAATTTTCGATGGAATCCCTATAGCAATTTCTAAATAAACCTGTGGTGGACTTTCTGTACCAATTTGTCAAGTAATCTTTGGCAGATTTTCTGAAAAAAAAACACTGGCGAATTTGAAAAGGTAGTTCTGTAAAATTTCCAAAAGATTTTTTAAAATGAATCCTTTGTAGAATTTGTAAAGTAATCCTTTTCAAATTTTCAGAAGGAGTTCAAGAAATTATATCGTAAAGAATTCTTGAAGAAATATCTGGAGAAATTCTTGAGGGAATATCCGAAGAATTCCTGAAGAAACATTGGAAAATTTGAAGACCTGGAGTAATTTCTGATGGGATCCACTAAACAATGTTGAAAGAAATTCATAATGTATTTCTTCAAGGAATTATTTTTTAAGTGTATTGAGGAATTCCTCTAATGGACCTCCTGTATGAATTTCTGAGTTTCACAAGAAGATCATGAAATTCTATCGAATAGAATATCTGCAAATATTATTGAGGGAATATCCGAGGAAAAAATCCCTGGAAGAATTTCTAAAGAAAGCTTGGTAGATTTTGAGACCGACTTCCCGGAATAATTTCCGAAGGAATCCACGGCGTAATTACGAAAGGAACCCATAAAAGATTTTTTCAAGGAATCTTTGGGTAAATGTATGGAGAAATATCATAGGCAATCTCTGAAGGGAAATTTCTCAAGGAATTCCTTAAAGAATTTCTGAAGGAGTCAAAGGAAGATTTTCAAAATACATCATTGGAGAAACTTCTGGATGAGTTCTGAATTTTAAAATATCTGAAGGAATCCGTGGACTAATTCCTGAAAGAATTTTCGTATGGAGTCCTGAGATTCTAAAGATACTCCTAGAAGCATTTCAAGAGGAATTCTAGGGAAAATTTTCAAAGGATACCCTAGATGAAATTTCAAAGAAAATTATGGACAAACTTTGTAGCAATCCAAGAAGACGTTCTAAAAGAACTTTCAAGAAAAAATCTGTGCAAGTCTTTCTGAAAAGGATTCCTGGGAATTCATAAAACCGTGGCCAAATCTTTACAAAAACTTCTAAATTATTGAACGTAAAATAAAATAAAGTGAGGCTTAAATTAAGACATTTCTCCCAAGCGGGTGACGATGATGATGAAGGGAATGACGGTAATCTACTGGTGTGTTTGTTTTTAACTGCATCCCAAAAATTGCTACAGGGGTTTTATGGCTCACCAAACAAGAAGGGGACAGCGGCCCTGGCTGAAAAACTGCAGAACCAAAAAAACACACCGAGGAAAAAGGGGAACGATAGATACAATCAGCTCAGCTCAATGATTCATAATTAGCATTAAATGTGGAATAAATTTTGGGGGGAAACGGCAACTCTGGAGAAATGGGTTGAAAGGGGTGAGCAGTGCTGTGAAACTTAAAAATAAGGTCATTAACATATTAGAACTGCACACCACTGAATCTACATGAGGTTTGTTCATAAGCTATTCGCCAGTTTGGTGGTTCATAAATCAAACCAGTTGGTCAAGATAAAACAAACCAAAGAATATTTCAAAGACCAAGTAAATTTTGGAGGAAATAATTTTTCAAAATTTTTGAACCAAGACGGGAAAACGTTGCTAATTATTGGGTCTTTTCCACTTCAACTTGGTCAATTTTTATTTTTGAAATAAAAAAAATTCTCTTGCCTTAAAATGTGCAGTAAAATTAAGCAACTACTGAGCCCCTATTCTAAAGCATTTGATAGAAGAGTTTTCTACCTGGTCATTTGGGAATTACTGGGGCATTTTGCTGTCATCATTTATTTATTTCCAGTCTGCATAACTTTCTAAAGTGTTTTTCTTTTGCATTTCCCAATATTTTGAGACATTTATGGTAACTTGGTCTATTTCAAACTTAAAGACCAACCTATTCCAGTTACAAATGATAAAACGCATTCCCTTTCACTTTCAGATCCCTAATTTTCCCGTTCGATCATTGATTCATTTTCCCTTTTCTCTCCACGACAGTTTGTAATTTTTTATGGCAATTTCCATTCAGAAACCGGATCAAACACAGTTGAATGAATTGCTGAGGAGTCCGCTATGAGTTGACGGAAAATGAAATGCGTCACAGATGGTGAAAAAGAAATTCGTAATCAGCGAGGTGTCCCCCTGCTCGAATGGAGTTGGGGCGCTCCCACTTGTGCGTCCCACAGCATGCCCAAGTAATTAAATAATATTTTTAAAGACCGTTATTACGATTTGATGTTTGGGTGGCGGCCACCAGAGAGTCTTCTCTCGCTGAGGGGGGTCACCCCCTCCCACCTGAAGTGTAGGTGTGTGGGAGTCGGCCTCCCACGGAAATCGTCGCTTTTCGGTCGGGGAGGTTTTCGGGGTGGCGTCTGCTTAGAGGAACAACTAATTTGCGAGAGCTTAGCGAAAATTTCGACGACGACGAGTCAGTCTCTTGGGATGGGACATGTCGGAAAAATGTGGCAGAAGAAGGCGGTAATCGGATTCATTTGGTGGAATGAGGCGAGGCAACTCTGTGCGAGAGGGTGGGGATCAACATAAATTAGGTGGGCGAATTTGTGAGCGGGAGAAAGATATCTGCCCGCTTGGGAACGGGATTTTTTTTTTGGCTGCTGGCTTTGGCCAACTCTGTTTGGATCGTTAAATGGCGAGTTGGAGCTCTGGTGGCGGCGCGGCGGTTTATCGTGTTAATGCTGCTTAAATTTGTTTTCATGGTAATGTTTCCTGGTGGTTGCAATAGGAAGTTGATTGCGTGTAGAAAATCTGATAATTTGTTTGATGTAATTATCGTCAATTCATAGCGCAGATTAATGAGCTTAGTTCAGGCTTCAATTGTACTAAGCCCTTTCTAAATCACTTAGTCATTTTGATAACCGTTGACTATTTGGCTAATAATTGGATCTTTTCCACTTCAATTTGGTATTTCTATTTTTATTTTTGAATAAAAAGATTTCTGCAATTTAAACCTATAGTAAAACTTTCAATTTACTGGGCCTTTATTCAAATGTATATGATCATAAAGTTTTCCACTTGATCGTTTGAGATTAACTTGGGCGTTTTGTTGTCACCATTTGTTTGTTGGCAGTTCGCACATCTTTCTGTAGTTTTTTTTAAATATTTCACAATATTTTGAGGCATTATGATGACTTGGTCATTTTCAATCTCAAAGACCCAGCTTTTCAAGTTCTAACTGATAAAAGCAATTCCCTTTCACTTTCAGATCTCGAATATATACTGACTCATTTTCCGACCATCTGCAGTTTTTCTTTTAACGATTTCCTTGTCAAAATTGGATCAAACACAGTCAAGTGAATTGGTGAGTCTACTGCGAGTTGACGGAAAATGAAATGCGTCACAGATGTCGGAAAAAAAACTCGTAATCAGCGAGAATTCGTATGGGGAATCTATTGGAAATTCATTTAGAAAGACTTTCAAACATATCTTCATGATTTTTTCTAAAAATATTTCTAAAAAAAATCTTTCGGAAATTTGTCCGAGTATTCGGCCAAAACATCCTTCACAAATTCTTTTATTCGGAAATTTTCTTCATGGATTTTTTTCAGAAATTACTTCTATTCTACAAATTACACAGAGGATTCGTCAGAGCATCTTGATTTATATCTGAATTTTATTCATTTTTTCAAAAAAATATCCATAAATTTGAACAGAAATTCCTCCATTTTTTTTTAAATCCTTCAGAAATTCCTCCAAAATTTTATTCAGACATTTATTCCGAAGTTTCTCCAGGGATTGCTTTAACAAAACTTTCAGCGATGGCTTTTGAAGCTATTCCAGAGTTTTTTTTTTCAAAAAATGTTTCAAAAGTTCCTTCAAAAATTGGTACTGGGGTTACTATGGAAGTTCTTCCAAGGATTCAACTAGAAATTCCCGCAGCAACTTCCACTTTCTCCATAAATTTCAAGAAGTTTTACAAAGAGTTCTATAAGATAGTTGCATATGAGTTTCTGTTTGAGATTCACTCTATTTTTTCGAAATTTTTCTAGATTTTTTTCCCGAAAAATCATTTGCGAATTCCTTTAAGTATTCCCTCAAACGATGTTCCAAGGATTTATTTCAAAACTTTCTGCGGGGTTTGTTTTAGAAACTGCTCCTAGTTTTTTTTTTTTTTTGAAAATCTCATTTTTTGTTCGACTATCTTCCTGGGATTTCTTAAGAAATTCCTCCAAGGACTCTTTTCAAAAAAAAAAAAAATGTTTGATACAACATTCTGAAATTTTTCGCAGGGATCCCTAAAGAACTGCCCTAGGGCAGTTTTCCTCCAAAGATTTATTTACTAACTCTCCAAAGATTACTTTGAAAAAACTTCCACAGATTTCACAAGTAACGAGAATCAGGAGTTCCGGAAAAAAATCCCAGGTATTCTCAAAAAAATGATTATAGGGACTCGTTTTGAAACTCCCCGTAGATTTACTTTACATCCAAGAAATTCTGAAAAAAAAATCGATAGAAAATTCGTTAACAAGGTCTTCTAGAGATTCCTTTAGACTCTAGAATGTTCTCTAGAAATTTCTCCAAGAGCTCCTAAAGAAAGTCTTGCATCAATAAAAATGTTTCATGGATTAATTTAGAAAATGTTTTAAGAATTCCTTTTAAAAAATATTGCAATGATTTTTCCAGAAATTTATCTACGAATTTCTTCTATTTTTTTATAATAGAAATATCTCCAGAAATTAAGAAAAAATATCTAGATAATCTTCCATGCACTTTCTCAAAAATACTCCACGGATTTTTAAGAAAATGATTAACGGATACATTGAGAATCAGAAATTCAAAACTCCATAATTTTTTTCTCAAAAGCTTTCTGAAAGGATTGCTTGAGAAATTCTACAAGAGGTTATTAAGGAAATTCCCAAGATTTCTTCATATTCCTTTGGAATATCTAAACATGAAGACATTTCTCTTCCAGATTACTTAAGAAGGTCTGAGAAAATTCTCCAAGGATGCCTTCAGAAATTTTTCTACAGATTCTTTCAGAGATTCGTATAAAAACTCTTATGGAAAGGCTGGAAGAAATTCTTGCCGAGATTCCTGCAAAAACTCACACAGAGAATTCATCAGAAATTCCACTGCGTATTGCTTTATGTATTTTCTCGGAAATTCCTCCAGAATTGCTTCCAAGCGTACCGCTAGGAGTTTCTTTATGGGTTTCTCCAGGAATTAAAAAAATGAGAATTTTTTATGAGGGGATTTCTACAGGGTTTTTTTTCAGAAAATTTCTCAAGATGTTTTTTTTGTATCCCAGGTGTTTCTCAGCAAAAAAAATTAACTGGAAAAAGTTTTCCACAAAATTTTCCACAGTTGAGAAAATTCGTAAAAAAAGCAGGAAAAACTATGTCCGAACTGGCGGAAAATAAAAAAAAAAACAAATTTCTGAGAAGGTAATTTCACATGCTTATTTCACTGAATTTTTTGGAATGCATTTTTTTCGTTTTTGAGTTATGGCCAAATTTGTGAAAATTGTCCAAATGTGCCATGTAAGTCTTTTCTTTGAAAAATCGTAGCTCAAGGACGAAGAATCGTAGGAACAAAGTTTTTTTTAATGAAAATGAAAGCAAATTTTCTCAGGAATCCAAAAAAAAATACGAAGTAAAATGAGTTATTTACAAAATGTTCCACCATTGAGAAAAATCAAAAAGAAAATCCGGAAAAAAAACTATGCCCAAATTCTAAGAAAATTAAAAAAAAATTGTTTGAGAAGGGAATTTCATAAGCTTTGAGCCGGTACAAGAACTTCTTGCAGTTCATATTTTTTTGGATTCCTGAGAAAATTTGCTATCGTTTTCTTGAAAAACTTGGTTTCTTCTATGCATTGTTTTTGAGTTATGATTTTTTAAAGCATGTAGTGTCAGGGGAAAACAAAAAAAAATCCACTTGAGTTTACTGGGAAAATTGACGAGCCTGATTTTTATTACCAGTGGAAAAAAATTCATGAAAATCTAAGACCCTTCGGCACAAATCCGTACGATTTTTAAAAAATCCCCTTGATTTGTTAGAAAACGGTTAGAAACGGAAAGTTTGAAATACTCCTAGATCACTGACATTTTACTTTTGGATGTTTATCGATTGATTGATTGATTTATTGGTCATTTTCACTTGACTCTTGGGCAAAATTTCTCAGTTTTTAAAACTACATGGTCATTTTCAATTTACTTTACCAGCTTGTTTTTTTTTTTTTTTAAACAGCCCAGTTTTAAGAACAACCTGGTCAATCAACACTTTATTTTTAGATGTTTATCTAGTTCAATTCAATTTTAAAAATTTTACAAAGTATTAACTCAAAAAAAAAAAATTGTGGAGCGGACCTGGTGTAATGGTTAGAACACTTTGCTATCACGCCGAGGACCTGGGATCGAATCCCACTCCCGACATACTCACATAAATGTGGGTTCTTCCTTCGGAAGGGAAGTAAAACGTGGGTCCCGAGATGAACTAGCCTAGGGTTAAAAATCTCGTTAATACAGACAAAAAAAAACTCAAAAATTTTACAAAGTATTAACTCAAACTAGACGGTCGGAAAAGTCCTCTAGAGCAAAAAAAAACAAATTTGAAGGACAATTTTCTGTATGCAATTCTATTTCACTAAGCCTTTTGGAATGCACCAATTTATTATAATATTCTTACGTTTTGTGTGAACCATTGCGTTTTATAATTAAAGTAGATTAAGGAACTATTTGGTCGTTTTCAGTTTCATCTTTTTCTAAGGAAAATGTTATATTATTTGAAGCTACTTAATCATTTTCAAATCACTTCCCTTTTATGCATAGTATTTCTTTAGAAAACGTCCTAGTTTTCGATACTACCAGGTCATAAAAACTTTACTTTTGGAGGTTTTTTGGTTTAATGTTTATAACTTTTGGGATTGAAGACTTAATCTAGTTTTTCTCAAGTGAGCCTGAGAAGCCCGCTGAAACTGTCATTAGAGCAAAAAAACCAACAGAATTTCACCTGACTACGCCTCTTGAGATGCACCTATCTAGATGTAAGCATATTTAAACGATTTGTATAGTTCACACAAATGAAGTATGAAGTATTATAATTCAAGCAGATTTACACACTACTTGGTCGTTTTCACTGTATCTGGTCATTTCACCTTTATCTTGAGCAAAATTTCGCAGTTTTTCAAACAACTTGGTTATTCTTAACTCACTTCACCATCTTTCGTTTTTTTCTAATAAACCGATTAAAAACTACCCGGTGATTTACACTAAAATTTAAGAAGTTTATGGATTTCAGTTCAATTTTTACAATTTTAGAGAATATTAACTTCACCAACTAGTCAGCCCAAGTCAGAATTCTCTAAAACTACTATGAGAGCAAAACAACAAATTTGAATAACAATTATCTGTATGCAATTGTACTTGACTGGGCCTTTTTGGATGCACCAAACTATTATATTATTCTTACGTGTTGTGTTAACTATTGAGTTTTATAATTAAAGTAGATGAACAAACGACCTGGTCGTTTTAACTTAATATGGCCAGCTAATCTTTCCTTTAAAAAAATGTTACATTCTTTGAAACTACTTGATCATTTTCAATTGCCTTCCCCTTTTATACTTTTTTTTAAGAAAACGACCGTGTTTTAAAAAGTACCAGGCCACTAACAATTTACTTTTGAACTTTTGGACCAGTGAATTTTCAGCTCTATGTTTATTACTTTTAAGATTGAGGACTTGATCTAGTTTCCCTCAAGTTGTTTGAGAAGTCCGCCGAAACTACTATGAGAACAAGGTTTTTATGATCCATGGAATTTTACTTCACTGGGCCCCTTGGGATCCACCCACATATTAAATTATTCAAACGATTTGTGTGAACCATTGAGTATTATATTTAGAACAGATTTGTACACATTTATTAAACTGTTTGTCCATTTCTACATTATTTTATCATTTAGTTTATTTCATGAGCGAAAATTCTCATTCTTTGAAACTGATCGATCATTTTCAATTTGCTTCGCCATCTTTTGCGTTTTCAATTAAACGGCCCAGTTTTTTTCTAAACTACATGTTCATGCATACTTAACTTTAAGATGTTTATCGATTGCAACTCAATTTTTACAATTTTAGAGAAAACGACCAAGTAATTTCAAAGAGTGATCATTTCTCTAAGGAATAGACGAAATTACTCTACAAAGTGAAAACGACCAAGTAGTTTGTTTATCTACTTTTAGTATAAAACTCGATGGATCACACAGAACGAATAATATAATTCTCACGTTTATGAGAACCATTGAGTTTCATACTAAGAGTAGATTAACAAACTACTTGGTCGTTTTAACTTTATATGGGCATTACATCTATTAATTTCAGAACATGTTACTCCCGACAAACTGAGTTCTTCCTTCGGAAGGGAAGCAAAGCGTGGGTCTCGAGATGAACTAGCCTAGAGCTTAAAATCTAGTTAATACAGATAAAATAAAATATGTTACATTCTTTGAAATACTTGGAGGTTTTCAATTTACAATTTATTTCTAAAATTTTGTTTTGTATATGGGTAATTCTCGCTGAGACCGGCCCACTATTTACACCTTGTCTTCAAAAATGTTTAAGGCGCCGATTTTCTGAAAGCCCTCGCCTAAAAAGTAAGAAAAATGCATTTGGTTACTCAAATTGATGGACCCCCCGTTAGTTAGAGCCACAAAAATTTTGGCAGACCCCTCGATTTTGGTCAAATGGTGGCTCACTTAAACCGTTATAACTCGAAAGTTTCTCCAACAACCACCTCAAAACGCATTGTTGTTGAAAAGAGGAAAGATAGAGCTACTATTTACAATAATAAAAAGTTGGGTCGGCCATATTGATTTTGGCCGCCATCTTGGATTTTTATACCAAAACATTTTTTTCACCATGAGGGCAACCACCGATTTTAAAAATTTTTGCAGCAATTGAAAGCTGGGACATTTATACATAACATATCAAAAAATTAGAGATGTCTTTTTGTTCTTTCAAAAGTTATCTGCAGTTTTGTAAATTAAGCCACGTTTTCTCCATACATTTCCATGCGCACCGGCAGCGACATGCAACAGCATCCGAGTTTACGCCTACATGTATACACAAAGGCGCGTGCCGCAAAATTTGGCCAAATCGGAGGTTCGTACCCGTTTTTGACTGTTTCTCAATGATGCGGGCATTGTTTTTATAACTTTTTTAGTGTTTTGAAAAGCTTAAACCTTCAGCTTTCCATTAGTGGGTTCAGAATTTAAATTCGTGTTCGTAAACACTGCGAAATAACGCTGCATTTATGTAAACAACCGGCACCGGACCCAGTGCGCAAAAGTGGCATGATTTACGAAACGGCAGATAACTTTTGAAAGAAGAAAAAGACATCTCTTATTTTTTGATATGTTATGTATAAATGTCCCAGCTTTCAATTGATGCAAAAATTTTGAAAATCGGTGGTTGCCCTCATGGTGAAAAAAATGTTTTGGTATAAAAATCCAAGATGGCCGACCCAACTTTTTATTATTGTAAATAGTAGCTCTATCTTTCCTCTTTTCAACAACAATTCGTTTTGAGGTGGTTGTTGGAGAAGCTTTCGAGTTATAACGGTTTAAGTGAGCCACCATTTGACCAAAATCGAGGGGTCTGCCAAAATTTCTGTGGCTCTAACTAACGGGGGGTCCATCAATTTGAGTAACCAAATGCATTTTTCTTACTTTTTAGGCGAGGGCTTTCAGAAAATCGGCACCTTAAACATTCTTGAAGACAAGGTGTAAATAGTGGGCCGGTCTCAGCGAGAATTGCCCATATATGTATTTTGAAGAAAATGGCCTACTTTTTAAAACAATCTGGTCATCCACCCTGTGTTAACCATTTTACTTCAATGTTTATATATTTTTTCATTGGGGATTTAACCTAGCTCCTCTCGAGTAAGTCAGAGAAGCCCTCTCAAACTAACCCCGAATGAGATAAGAGCAAAAAGCCAAATTTGAAGGACAATCAGCAAACATTGAAGTTCTGCCAAAGCCAGCAAAAACCTACGGCATCGTCCTTCAGGTTGAGCTCAAAGTTCACCTTGTGTCGGTCGGAGCCGGGGAGCACAAAGAGTACCGCAATTTGCCGCAGGAAATTCTATTTAACTACCGACCACGGATGCCCGCCGTACATTGGAGACGACGACAACGACAAAAGACAACGTCGTCGCCATCGTCGTCGAAAGTGGGTCTTGAAAGCGTTCCGTTTTTTTATGCCAGGGCCCATATTAAATATCTAAAAATAACATGTAGCGAACCAACCCACTCACTGGGACTGACTGCGAGACTGGGACACCAAACAAACGACAAGGATGTCCCACTCCCGTAAACTGAAGGGTGGAGGTTCAGGATCAACTAAAACACACATACTCCAACAGGCGGAGGCATCTTGGGCACGTGGCCTTGTTGCTCGGCAATGTTCAGGAGTTAATTTTTTCCGTTGGTTTGGGATGCGGAGGAAACAACAAGGGGGAATGGTGGTGACGATGGGATAAATTTGCATCTACGCCAAGGGGGACTCTCATCATTTTGTTTTGGAAAGATGAGAACAGGATATGGTGACAGTCGAGATGAGTGGTTGGGGAGCGTTTAGTTTCGATGCAAATGATTAAAAAAAATGGGGGCCCAGTTAATGCTTTGGGAAGGGCTAGGTATTTTGTTTTGGGAAAGAACATAGTGTATCGTTACTCATTGTTAAGCTTTACTTATTGGAAGAAGATTTGTTCAATTCATAGAACGTGGTATATAATATGGGCCAAGTTGAAATTTAAGAGTGACCCAATAGTTCAAAATAATGACCAAATTATTAAAAAAAAGTGAGAATCTATAACAGAACATGATGGTCATTGTTAGAAGATAAACAAAAAGGCCTTCTTTAAATGCCCATGACTTTTTGAAATGACCAAATTTATCACAGTGTGAAGAATTAGCATTAAGTTAAAATTCACAAATACAAACAAATTTATCATAAAAAGACCAAGTTGACTTTTCTTGAGTTTACACATTTTTAACAAGCCGACTGTTCTTGATGGTTTCTTTGGATTATTTCTTGGCTTTTCAGTCAGATTGTGGGATCAGAAACACCTTATGCTCTCTCACTTCGACGATTCGATCCGCATCGGAACTTTTTCATAGTTAACTTGGCCTTTTAGATATAGTGTTTAAGGGTCAGAAACTTCATCTAATAATTTCTGTCAGTTTATATCAGTTCTGAAATTTTGAATCGTTGAAAACAATTACTTGGTCTTTTCAGATCCACAAAATGATCAAGTAGATATTCTATATTACAATTACGTTTGTAGAATTACACAAAACATTTGAAACTATCATTCTTCATGAGATAAGGATGAATATAATAAAATTTTTAATCAAGCTGCTTCCAAGAGAAGGGGGGCCAGTAAATGCTTTGAAAAGATCTAGATAATTTGCATTGTAGATAACTTACTCGTCACTAATTGTCGAGCTAGTAGGAATTTTTATTGAATTAATAGAACGTGTGTATTTATTGCAATATGAACCAAGATGGCATTTAGGAAGGACCCAGTAGTTCAAAATAATGACCAAGTTTATAAAAAACACGAAAATATAAAACAATACGTGGTGATAACCGAAAAGGCCTTTTAAAGATACCCATGATTTTTTATCAATGATCAAATTTATAAGAAAAGACCAAGTAGTTTTTTTTATTTACATAACTTCTTTACATAACAATTTAGGTCTTCCGGGAAAGCCAATGCTGGTCTTCTGCGAAGATCAATCCTGGTCTGCAGAGAAGTCCAATCCTAGTCTTCTGGGAAGACCAATTCTGGTCTGCTGAGAGAACCAATTCTGGTCTTCCTAGAAGGGCAATTTTGGTATTCTGGGAAGACCAATTCTGGTCTTCTAGGAAGACCAATTCTGGTCTTTTTTTTTTAAAGACACTACACCGTCTTCAGCAAGAGGCTGCACAGACTGAACATTACCAACACGAGACAACGGACGACAACACACATAACACCCAGTGGCCCAATTGAGAATTTTTCGTTTGACGAAAAGTTTTCCCCGACTGGAGCGGGAATCGAACCCGCACTCCGAGGCTTACGAAACGCCTAGACGACTGACGCCGCTAACCGCACGGCCACGAAGCCCTTCTGGGAAGACCAATTCTGGTCTTCTGGGAAGACCAATTCTGATATTCTGGGTAGACCAATTCCGGTTTTCTGGGATGACCCATTCTGGTCTCTGAGTATACCAATCCCGGTCTTCTGGGAAGTCCAATCCTAGTCTTCTGAGAAGACCAATTCTGGTCTTCTTGGAAGACCAATTCTGGTCGTCTGGAAACACCAATTCTGGTCTTCTGGGAAGGCCAATTCTGATATTCTGGGAAGACCAATTCTGGTCTTCTGGGATGACCAATTCTGGTCTTCTGGGAAGATCAATTCTGGTCGTCTGGGAAGACCAATTCTCGTCTTCTGGGAAGGCCAATTCTGGTCTTCTTAGAAGACCAATTTTGGTCTTCTGGGAAGACCAATTCTGGTCTTCTGGGAAGACCAATTCTGTTCTTCTGGGAAGACCAATTCTGGTCTTCTGGGAAGACCAATTCTGATATTCTGGGAAGAAAAACTTTGGTCTTGTGGGAGGACGAATTTTGGTCTTCTGGGAAGTCCAATCCCAGTCTTCTGGGAAGACCAATTCTGGTCTTCTCAGAAGACCAATTCTAGTCGTCTGATATTCTGGGAAGACCAATTCTGGTCTTCTGGGATGACCATTTCTGGTCTTCTTGGAAGACTAACTTTGGTCTTCTGGGAAGACCCACTTTGGTGTTGTGGGAGGACAAATTCTGGTCTTCTGGGAAGACCAATTTAGGTCTTCTGTGAAGTCTAACCCTGGTCTTCTTAGAAGACCAATCCAGGTTTTCTGGGAAGGCATATTCTGGTCTTCTGTGGAGATCAATTCTAGTCTTCTGGGAAGTACAGTCCAATCTTCTGGGAAGACCAATTCTGGTCTTCTGGGAAGACCAATTCTGATATTCTAGGAAGACCAATTCTGGTCTTCTGGGAAGTCCAATTCATGTCTGCTGGAGAGGTCAACTCTGGTCTGCTGGGAAGACCAATCCTGGTCTTCTTGGAGACCAATTCTGGTCTTCTTGGAAGACCAATTGTGGTCTTCTTGAAAGACTAATTCTGGTCTTCTGGGAAGATCAATTCTGGTGATCAGTAGATTTTGAAACGCAGTAACACCTAGTAAGTAGTATAAAGCACCCAGTGTTGTTTTTGTTTGTCAGGTCGCCGCCGAACACAATACACGGGGTGCATGGTTCAGTCGAGTGGTAAATTTGTCCCACGGAGGACAATAACGACGATGACGACGGTGATAATCATACAAGAGACCGTATGCTGGGTTAGCCGGTGTGGATGGGGTCCAGTGCCAAGCTGTTTACCGGTGGTTTGTTCGCTGTTCTGTTAATTTGGGATTATCATCAGCTGGAAATTAGCTTGAGTTATGCAAATTGCACATTTAAACGATAAAAAAAACTTTGCCTGAAGCTGGAATCGAACTTAGATCCTGTTTTTAAGTTAATCTGCTCATCCTACGAACAGTTCCACATCCACCCAAACTAGAAACTGGATCAAATTTAGTTCACCGACTGTCCTTGGTGGTTTCTTTGGGTTATTTCTTGGCTTTTCAGTCCTTATGTTCTCTTACTCCGACGTCTCGATCCGCATCGGATCTTTTTCATAGTTAACTTGGCCTTAGTTTAAGGGTCAGAAACTTCATCTAATAATTTCTGTCAGTTTATATCAGTTCCGAAACTTTGAATTTTTGAAAACAATTACTTGGTCTTTTCAGATCCACAAAATAACCAAGAAGATTTTCTATATTACAATTACGTTTGTAGAATTACACAAAACATTTGAAACTTCCAACTTCTTCAGCAGATAAGGATGAATATAATTAGAATTTTAAATCACGCTGTTTCCAAGAGAAGGGGGGCCAGTAAATGCTTTGAAAAGGGCTAGATAATTTTCATTGGAAAGAACTTACTCGTCCTTTATTGTTAAGCTAGCAGGAAATTTTTTTCAATTGATAGAACGTGAATATTGATTACAATACAGACTAAGTTGAAATTTAAGAAGGACCCAGTAGTTCAAAATAATGACCAAGTTAACAAAAAACGTGAAAATTTAAAACAGAATGCGGTGATCATTGATAATTGATAACCGAAAAGGCCTTTTATAGATACCCATGATTTTTTATCACAGATCAAATTTATAAGAAAAGACCAAGTAGTTTTTTTTAATTTACATAACTTTTTTAACAAGTCAGTTTATAGTTAACATGGGCCCCAGAGGCAGATTGTTCAGGAGCTCTAATTTCATTTAATAATACGTGTCAGTAATCTGAACACTGAAGAAATATTGAATCTTCGAAAAACAGTCACTTGATCTTTTCCGAAATGACCAAGTAGATTTTCTATATTATAATCCTGCTTCAATTACACAAAAATGTGAAAACTTTCAGCTTCTAAAATAAAAAAAAATGAAATGGAAAATATCAAAAATCACGCTGCTTCCAAGAGAAAAGAAAAACGAGTCGTTGATTGTTATTGTCTTTTTAGGAGTGGAAGCAAAACACGTGAAAAAGGTTATTGTAAACCAGAAATTTTCCCTTTTTTCTTCTCGAACACATGCCCACACAGTTAGCGCGAAAAACTGTTTAAAAACCGATTCCAACTTAGTCAACGATCGGTCGATGTTTCTGGTTAAAACTGGCAACGACTAACGACAAGCATGGCAGAATCCGAAGAAAAAAAATAAAAATAACGAGATGGAAAAAGTTTATCCAAAACATTTCGCTCGAGTCTAGTCCTCGCCCTAGTAGCAAGAGCAGCAGCAGCAGCACATGTTGTCGATGATGTGGATCGGCCACGTAAAGAAAACAAACAACGCGTAATGACCAGACGTCGACGTAGACACATGCGGCTTGAATGTAATAGGTCGAAAGACTTTTATGCTGATTCTTGTTAGAGATGCTGCTTCGGTTGCAACCAAAGACTGCTGACTGTTGGTCGTAGCAGCAGAGTGCTTAAGAGGAAATTTGTTTTCTTTTCAATCATTACGACGGCGAGGCATGCAAGTCGAGAGAGTGGTCAGTCGTTTTGAGTTATGGTTTCAACGAGAGGAGGAAAACATTACTTTTGACAGCTGCTTTTTTGCGGTTCGAGTTTTGTGGGCTTTGAACATGAATGTTTTGAAGTTTGTTTCCAAACTATCCATATTATATTCCTTTTCTATGGTTTACCAGAATAACGCCATTGGCCTGAAAGAAGTTCACAATTGGTCATCTGGAAGCCCACGATTAGTGTTCAAGAATCCTACGATAGATCTTCCAGAAGATCACTATCGGTCTTCCTGAAATCTACGAATGGTCTTCCAGAAGGCCGGTCGTTCAAAAGCCCCACTGTTGGTCTTCTAGAAGCCCACAATTGGTCTTCCAGAAGCCCAGGATTGATCTTTAAATAGCCCATAATAGATTACCTCGAAGCCCACAATTGGTGTTCAAGCAACCCCTTGATAGATCTTCTCGAAGCCCACGGTTGGTATTCCAGAAGTCCACAATTAGTGTTCAAGAAGCCTACGGTTCTTCCAGATGACTCCTATTGGTCTTCGAGAAGTCCACGATTGGTTTTCCAGAAGCCCACTATTGGTCTGCCTAAAAGTAGTCCACGTTTGACCTTCACGTAGATCATGGTTGGTTATTCCCGAAGCCTACAGTTAGTCATCCAGAAGCCCACGATTGATGTTCAAGCAGCCGACGATTGACCTTCCAGAAGACCACTATTGGTCTTCCTGAAGTCTACTATTGGTCTTCCAGAAGGTCATGACTGGTCTTTCAAAAACCCACGATTGGTCTTCCAAATACCCACGGTAGATCTTCTACATAAACATTCTACAACACGCAAATGGCTCAACAGCCTTTAATTTGCTGGCAAAGAACAAAAACTAACGTCTCGCAGTTAACCCACGTGCTACCGGCAAAACCCCCTGCCTCGTTTTGCTGATCAAAGCTTACCTGGAATCTATGTCATGCAGTCTAACTTACTACTAGCCAACGACTACCACGACGGCCTTAATAACATTGAGCGCACATGGTCTTGGCCTAGTCTTGCACCGACCGACCGACCGACCGACCGACAGACAGCTGCAGCAGCTAAACTTATATCACATTCATCGCTCCCTTTGTCTCAACTTCTCGTCACCCCCGGCGCACCACACATTCCATTCATCCCAGATTCTCAAGAATGGAAGATAATAATTGCCATTTGTGCAGCACCCCAGTGTGGTGCCTTCAATTCATCGCTACCTACGTCGTGCTCGTTACCGCGACGAGAAGCTCTGTTCTCACACGTTAGCTCTAGCAGCAGCCAGCATCCACAGTGGCAACCAACAGCATTGTCAAAATAATAACAGAAACTCTCGTCATTGTCGCGGCCGCCACCACCGCCGTTCGTTGTAGTGTGCTTTTTTCGGTGCCCCATCTGGAAATTAAGCTCCCCATATGCATGCATGGGACGCGCCACCTACCCTTACCCAATGCCACCACGGTGATGACGGTCGGTTGTACGGTTGGTGGTCGGCAGTTGGTCTATAGTATAGTGCTGGTCTTGATGGTATGATCACTTTGTATGATTTGATTCACCATAGCCTTCTGCGGAACGATTTCTGACCAGGCCTAGACATCTTGAAGTGTTTTCAAGGGTTTCTGGAAACTCACTTGCAAGGTCACTCATGGTCATCTTGAAGGCCACACTTCACATTCTTACAAAATCTGCAGGCTTTCCCAGAAGACCAGAATAGGTCTTCCCAAAACACCAGAAATGGTTTTTTCAGAAGACCAGAATTGGTCTTTCCAGAAGACCAGAATTGGTCTTCCCAGATGACCTGAATTGGTCTTCCCAGAGAACCTGAATAAGTCTTCCTAGAAGACCAAAATTGGTCTTCTGAATAAGTCTCAGAAGACTAGAATTGGTTTTCCCTGAAGACCAGAACTGGTCCTTCGCAGGAGACCAGAATTGGTCTTGTCAGAAGACCTGACTTGGTCTTCCCAGAAGACCAGGATTGGTCCTCCCAGAAGACAAGAATTGGTCCTTCCAGAAGATCAGAATTGATCATCCCAGAAGTCCAGAATTGGTGCTCCCAGAAGCCCAGAGTAGTTCTTCTCAGAAGACCAGAAATGGACTGCCCAGAAGACCAGAATTGGCCCTCCCAGTAGCCCAGAAAAGGTCTTCTCAGAAGATCAGAAATGGTCTTCCCAGAAGACCAGGATGGGTCTTCCCAGAAGACCAGAAATAGTCTTTCCAGAAGACCAGAATTGGTCTTCCCAGAAGACCAGAATTAGTCTTCCCAGAAGACCAGAATTGGTCTTCCCAGAAGACCAGAATTGGTCTTCCCAGAAGACCAGAATTGGTCTTCCCAGAAGACCAGAATTGGTCTTCCCAGAGGACCAGAATTGGTCTTCCCAGAAGACCAGAATTGGTCTTCCCAGAAGACCAGAATTGGTCTTCCCAGAAGACCAGAATTGGTCTCTCCAGAATATCAGAATTGATCTTCCCAGAAAACCAGAATTGGTCTTCTCAGAAGACTAGAATTGGTCTTCCCAGAAGACCCGAACTGATCTTCCCAGAAGACCAGAATTGGTCTTCCCAGAATCCCAGAAGACCAGAATTGGTCTTCCCAGAAGCCCAGAAGACCACAATTGGTCTTTCCAGAAGACCCGAACTGATCTTCC
The DNA here is from genome assembly GCF_035046485.1 of Aedes albopictus. Classification (NCBI taxonomy): domain Eukaryota; kingdom Metazoa; phylum Arthropoda; class Insecta; order Diptera; family Culicidae; genus Aedes; species Aedes albopictus. Next base: position 375,372,592 of record NC_085138.1, on the reverse strand, counting down.
CAGAAGACCAGAATTGGTCTTCCCAGAAGACCAGAATTGTTCTTCTTAGAAGACCAGAATTGATCTTGCCAAAAAACCAGAATTGGTCCTACCAGAAGACCTGAATTGGTCTCCCCAGAGCACCTGAATAAGTCTTCCCAGAGAACCTTGGTCTTTCCACAAGATCAGAAATGGACTTCCCAGAAGACCAGAATTGGCCCTCCCAGTAGCCCAGAATGGGTCTTCTCAGAAGACCAGAATAAGTCTTCCCAGAAGACCAGAATTGAACTTCCCAGAAGACCAAAATTGGTCTCCCCAGAAGATCTGAATTAGTAATCCCAGAGGACCAGAATTGGTCTTTCCAGAAGACCAGAATTGGCCCTTCCAGAAGCCCAGAATGGGTCTTCTCAGAAGCCCAGAATGCGTCTTCTAAGAAGACCAGAAATGATCTTCCCAGAAGATCACAATAGGTCTTCCCAGAAGACCAGAATAGGTCTTCCCAGAAGACCAGAATTGGTCCTCCCAGAAGACCAGAATTTTTTCTTTCCAGAAGACCAGATTTGGTCTTCCCAGAAAACCAGAATTGGTCCTCCCAGAATACCAGAATTAGTCTTCCCAGAAGACCAGAATTGGTTCTCCCAGAAGACCAGAAATGGTCTTTCCAGAAAACCAGAATTGGTCTTCCCAGAAGACTAGAATTGGTCTCCCCAGAAGACCTGTATTGGTCTTTCCAGGAGGCCAGAATTGGTCTTCCCAGAAGACCAGAATTGGTTCTCCCAGAAGACCAGAAATGGTCTTCCCAGAAGACCTGTATTGGTCTCCCCAGAGCACCTGAATTAGTCTTCCCAGAAGACCAGAATTGGTCTTCTCACAAGACCTGAATTGGTCTCCCCAGAGCACCTGAATAAGTCTTCCCAGAGAACCTGAATTAGTCTTCCCAGAAGACCAGAATTAGTTTTCCCAGACGACCTGAATTAGTCATCCCAGAGAACCTGAATTAATCTTCCCAGAAGACCAGAATTGGCCTCCGCAGAGAACCTGAATTAGTCTTCCCAGAAGACCAGAATTGGTCTTCCCAGATGACCTGAATTGGTCTTCCCAGAAGACCAGAATTGGTCTTTCCAGAAGACCAGAATTGGTCCTCCCAGAAGACCAGAATTGGTCTTCCCAGAAGTCCAGAATTGGTCTTCCCAGAAGACCAGCATTGGTCTTCCCAAAAGACTAGAATTGGTCTCCCCAGAGAACCTGAATTAGTCTTCCCAGAAGACCAGAATTGGTCTTCCAAGAAGATTAGAATTGGTCTTCCCGGAAGACCAGAATTGGTCTTCCCAGAAGGCTAGAATTGTTTCTCCTCAGAAGACCAGAAATAGTCTTTCCAAAAGATCAGCATTGGTCTTCCTAGAAGATCAGAATTGGTCTCCACAGAAAACCAGTATAAATATTTTCAGAATTCCAGAATTGCTTCACCCAGATTAACAGAATTGGTCTTTGCAGAAGAGCAGAATTGGTCTTCCCAGAAGACCAGAATTGGTCCTCCCAGAAGACCAGAATTAGTTTTCCTAGAAGACCAGATTTGGTCTTCCCAGAAAACAAAGATTGATCATCTTCAGCTATGATCCAAGGTTAGCTTTCAAAAGATTGAGGATTGTTCTTTTAGAATTTGTTTGGTGTTTTAAGGAAATCTTGAGAATTGAAAATTGCTCCAAATTATTGTTCAAAATCCTCGATAATGATTATAAGTATGTCATTTAACTCCGAAGCCTTTCACCCACCATAAACTCAAGCAGCAGCTCAACCCCGATAACAACCATCAAATCGATTTAACAGGTCCCATCGCCTTGGCTCGACCGGCGCGGCGACTCTAACTTCCCTAACGGTAACGCTTAGCACCGTTCTTTCTTTCGCATAGCCAAAAACTTCCCTCCCCAACGTCAAATTGATTTATCGCATAAAATAACCTTGTCCCATCATCGTCCCACTGGCACTGACAGGACTGGTTGGCTGGCTGGTCACTACTGACTGGCAGCCAGTGGGCTTTCCTCCTAGTATGGCAACCAATTTCAGCGCGCTCATCGTTGGTTATTGTGTGTGCACTTGGCAAAACGCGCCTACCCGCGAGCACGATCGCTGTTGATTTCGCCCGTCCAAAGCTGTTTGGGACCCAGGCGGCCCTGCGTCTACCCACTTGCTTGGTACCGATTCAGCCGTCCGTAACGGTGAGCTAAATTCTTCACCTCGTTTTTCACGCTACCAAACCAACTACCGTCGTCGCTGCGTCGTCGTCGTCGTCAGCTGAGGGAGACCAAGACCGAGACCGAGACCGCGCCACCACCATGCGTACCGAGCGAGACTGACAACGCGCCACGCCACGCCACCACGGCCGGAGGGACAACCTGCGAGACTATGCAATATGCATGGCGTACCTCCTCCTCACGCTGCTGCAGTCGTCGCGCCGTTTCGCCGTTTAAGTTGAATTGGGTTGGAACTGTGGGAATGTGGGTTTTCTCTTTCGGTTGAAGCTTTTTTTTCTTCTGTTGTTGCAAGTTACATTTTATTGCTTGGATTGGTATCACTGAGTGGCGCATTGGTGGATGGGGTATGATTCGCTGTGGTTGAAGTGGAGCAATTGTACAAATTTGCTACGGGTGAACTAAATTTGATCCAGTTTTTCTGGAGCTAATCGTAGGATGAGCAGGTCAACTCAAAACCAGTATCTGAGTTCGATTCCAGCATCAAGCAAAGTTTTTTTTTACAGCCTAAAAGTCCAATTTGCATAACTCAAGCAAATTTCCAGCTGATTATAATCCCAAATTAACAGAACAGCGTACAAACCACCGGTGCACAGCTTGGCAATGGACCCCATCCACACCGGCTAACCAAGCATACGGTCCCTTGTATGATTATCACCGTCGTCATTGTCCTCCGTGGGACTAATTTACCACGCGAATGAACCATGCACCATGCTACCCCGTGTTTTGTGCTCGGCGGCGACCAGACAAACAAAAACAACACTGGGTGCTTTGTACTACTTACTAGGTGTTACTGCATGTCAAAATTGAGTGATCACCTTAACAAGAAAATGAGAATTGGTCTTCCCAAATGGCTAAAACTGGTTTTACCAGACGACCAGAGTTGGTCTTCCCAGAAGACCAGAATTGGTTTTCCTAGAAGTCAAGAATTTGTATTCCCAGAAGCCCAGAATTTGTATTCCCAGGAGACCAGAATTAGTTTTCACAGATGACCAGAAATGGTATTTTCAGAAGACCAGAATTGGTCTTCCCAGAATACCGGAATTTGTCTACCCAAAAGTCCAGAATTGGTATTCTCAGGAGAACAAAACAGACCTTTTCGGAAGACCGGAATTGCTCTTCTCCAGAAGACCAGAATTAGCTTTAGCAGAAGTCCAAAATTAATTTCTCAGAAAACCAGAATTTGTTTTCCAGAAGACAAGAATTGGTTTTCACAGAAGACTAGAATTGGTCTTCCCAGAAGAACATAAGTCTTCCCAGAAGACTAGAATTGGTCTTCCCAGAAGAACATAATTAGTCTTCCCAGAAGACCAGAATCAGTCTTCCCAGAGAACTAAAATTGGTCTTCCCAGAAGATCAGAATTGGTCTTCCCAGAAGACCAGAATTAGTCTTCTCAGAAGACCAGAATTGGTCTTCCCAGAAGACCAGAATTGGTCTTCCCAGAAGACCAGAATTGGTCTTTCCAGAAGAACATAATTAGTCTTCCCAGAAGACCAGAATTAGTCTTCCCAGAGAACTAAAATTGGTCTTCCCAGAAGATCAGAATTGGTCTTCCCAGAAGACCACAATTGGTCTTCTCAGAAGAACCTTATTTGTCTTCTCAGGAGAACATAATTGGTCTTCCCAGAAGACCAGAATTGGTCTTCCCAGAAGACCAGAATTGTTCTTCCCAGAAGACCAGATCTAATCTTTCCAGAAGACCAGAATTAGTCTTCCCAGAAGACCAGAATTGGTCTTCCCAGAAGACTAGAATTGGTCTTCCCAGAAGAACCTAATTGGTCTTCCCAGAAGAACATAATTGATCTTCCCAGAAGACTAGAATTGGTCTTCAAAGAAGACCAGATTTGGTCTTCCCAGAAGATCAGAACTGGTCATCCCAGAAGACCACAATTGCTCTTTCCAGAAGACCAGAATAGGTCTTCCCAGAAAACCAGAATTGGTCCTCCCAGAAGACTAGAATTGGTCTTCCCAGAAGACCAGAATTGGTCTTCCCAGAAGACCAGAATTGGTCTTCCCAGAAGACCAGAATTGGTCTTCCCAGACGACCAGAATTGGTCTTCCCAGAAAACCAGAATTGGTCTTCCCAGAAGACCAGAATTAGTCTTCTCAGAAGACTAGAATTGGTCTTCCCAGAAGAACATAATTGGTCTTCCCAGAAGACCAGAATTGGTCTTCCCAGAAGACTAGAATTGGTCTTCCCAGAAGAACCTAATTGGTCTTCCCAGAAGAACATAATAAGTCATCCCAGAAGACCAGAATTGGTCTTCAAAGAAGACCAGAATTGGTCTTCCCAGAAGATCAGAACTGGTCTTCCCAGAAGACTAGAATTGGTCTTCCCAGAAGAACCTAATTGGTCTTCCCAGAAGAACATAACTTCCCAGAAGACTAGCATTGGTCTTCAAAGAAGACCAGATTTGGTCTTCCCAGAAGATCAGAACTGGTCATCCCAGAAGACCACAATTGCTCTTTCCAGAAGACCAGAATAGGTCTTCCCAGAAAACCAGAATTGATCCTCCCAGAAGACTAGAATTGGTCTTCCCAGAAGACCAGAATTGGTCTTCCCAGAAGACCAGAATTGGTCTTCCCAGAAGACCAGAATTGGTCTTCCCAGAAGACCAGAATTGGTCTTCCCAGAAAACCAGAATTGGTCTTCCCAGAAAACCAGAATTGGTCTTCCCAGAAAACCAGAATTAGTCTTCTCAGAAGACTAGAATTGGTCTTCCCAGAAGAACATAATTGGTCTTCTCAGAAGACCAGAATTGGTCTTCCCAGAAGACCAGAATTGGTGTTCCCAGAAGACCAGAATCAGTCTTCCCAGAAGACCAGAATTAGTCTTCTCAGAAGACTAGTATTGGTCTTCCCAGAAGAACATAATTGGTCTTCCCAGAAGACCAGAATTGGTGTTCCCAGAAGACCAGAATTTGTCTTCCCAGAAGAACAGAATTGGTCTTCCCAGAAGACCAGAATTGGTCTTCCCAGAAGACCAGAATTAGTCTTCTCAGAAGACTAGAATTGGTCTTCCCAGAAGAACATAATTGTTCTTCCCAGAAGACCAGAATTGGCCTACCCAAAAGACCAGAATTTGTCTTCCCAGACGACCAGAATTGGTCTTCCCAGAAGATCAGAATTGGTCTTCCCAGAAGACCAGAATTAGTCTTCCCAGAAGACCAGAATTGATTTTTCCAGAAGAACAGAATTGGCCATCCCAGAGTACCAACAACGGTTTTCACAGAAGACCAGAATTGGTCTTCCCAGAAAACCAGAATTGGCTTTCCCAGAGTATCATCAGAATTGGTTTCACAGAAGACTAGAATTGGTCTTCCCAGAAAATCAGAATTGGTTTTCACAGAAGACCAGAATTGGTTTTACCAGAAGACCAGAATGGGGTTTCACAGAAGACCAGAATTGGTTTTCCAGAAAGACAAGAATTGGTCTTCTCAAAAGACCAGAATTGGTTTTTCCAGAAGACCAGAATTGATCTTCCCCGAAGATCAGAATTGGTCTTCTCAGAAGACCAGAATTGGTCTTCCCAGATGACCAGATTTGGACTTTCAAGATGACCAGATTTGGTCTTCCCAGGAGACCAGAATTGGTCCTCCGAGAAGACCAGAATTGAACTTCTCAGAATGCCAGAATTGGTTTCTCAGAAGATCAGAGTTGGTCTTCCTAGAGCACCAGAGTTCGTCTTCCCAGAATACCGGGATTTTTCTACACAGAAGTCCAGAATTGGTTTTCACAGAAGACCAGAATTAATCTTCCCAGAAAATCAGAAGGGACCTTTCCATAAGCCCAGAAATGGTCTTCCCAGAAGACCAGAACTGGTCCCAGGCGACCAGAACTGGTCCCAGGCGACCAGAGCTGGTCTTCCCAATATTTTCGAAATTTCTTCGAGGATTTGTTCAATCTTTTGCTAAAATAAGATTCCTTTTTTCATTATTAGTTTATTTATATAGGGGAACTTACGTATTTTCGGCGGTTTTGTTCTCTTCGTCATGGGGGGTTTTTGAAACCTGTTGACCTCAGATTTGGCCTCAAATCCTTCCCAAGCAAGCTGAGTTATATGCCCAAATTTTAGACAATTCGGCCCACAAAAACCCCCCATGACGAAGAGAACAAACCTGCCGATAATACCCTTTGTCACCCTATTTATTATTTATTTCCACGAGTATGGTTTAAAAGTTTATCATGAACAATGTTCAAGATATTTCAAAGAGCATCATCGTATTTTAAATATTTCTTAAGACAATTCTCGATAATTAAAATAAAACTAAAGAATGAGTTTCAATGACTTTATACTAGAGTTCCTATCCTAGATTTCTTCAGAAATTTTTCAAATGAGTTTGTTTTTTGTGATTTTTCGATCACTTTTGTTCTTATTTTTTTTATTTTGTATATTTTTCAAAATAAACTCTGAAAAGTTATAACTTTGGTTTAACTGTCAGTTATGTTATCTAAATTATCTCGCAATCTTTCTCAGATAAACGTAGATGAGTTATCCAATCAAATTTTATTTAAGTAATTCATTCAGATATTGAAGGTGCCTTCAGATAAGCCTTCAGATAAGACATTTTTGTATCAACGGATTTGTGTAGTCATTTTCTTTTATATATTCATTGGAGAAGGAGTGCGTTGAACAGCACTTCCAGTGATTTTCCAAGACACTCATTCAAAAAAAAGCTTCATGAGGAATTTCAAAAAAAAAGTATTTTATTCGAGAGTTGTTAATATTTTTTTTCAGAAATATTCAGAAACAATTTGATTGTGTTTCAGATATTTTTAAGAACAATAGATATTTGGAGATGGAAGGAACTGCCGAACAGATCCTTCAGAAACTATTCAGAAGGACTTTTAATGGTTTCGGCTTGCAGTCACAGAAATAAGCGTTGGTTCTGTTATTTCATCGCCGACGTTTCGATCCTCGGGTTTGGATCTTCTTCAGGGCCTGTGGTTTATTGATGGTTTCATTCTTGGTAATTATACATTTTAACGTTTACTTACTCGAAGTTAACCAACTTGTGAAATGCCGTGTTTGCACGGAGGTATGTCGGGATTTTTGTGGAATGGCCTCACTAAGGTTGAAAAATGTTTTTGTAGAGGGTTGTTGTGGAGATAAAACTAATTAAAACCTACTTAACATGTACCCTTGTTAAATTAATGGGAAAATTAATTACTGGGGGTTTTTCTACACTGTCCGGAATTGCACTTTAAACGGATGTTTCACCGTCGAAGAACGGGAGATTACTGTGGGTTGTGACGTATTGGGGGCTGTTGGGTGGTTGGGTTAATTAGTGTTGGTTGTGTGAGAATGTTGGTATCATTAATTTGTGGACTACGTAAACGATTTGACGACGCGATTCGCTCCTCTCTGCTCCGCCTGATGGTTTCGAGGAGGTTTGCATACGCACAGCTGAGATGGTCGGTGTCTGTCCGACGGTTGACGGTGTTGGGCGTAGTGGCGATGTGGCACATCTCCAACACTTGCAAAGCTTGTCGTTTGTAGGTGATGTCTATGATGGATGGGTTGTTCACGTTGAAACGGTGTTGGTGGGTGATTCAGAAGATTTCCTCAGGAATACGAAAAACATTCTCTTCGTAGTGATTTTCAGTGGCCATGGTGTCATCAAGGTCAATTCAAGTTACCTTTGTGAGCTTTCCTTTCCTTTGTGGCGCATACGTGCACATATCTGCGATATTGTTACTTCCTTTACCAATTCACAAAAATAAACAAAAAGAATGAGAAAAATTAAAAAAAAACAAAGAAAATCTTCAAAAAAATCATTCAGAAATGTATTTGATTTCTTTCATATATTCTGCCATAAATTCCTACAGTAATTCACCCAGAGATTCCTTCGCCGTTAATTTTGAAAACATAAGTAATGGTACGTAAATTTTCTTCAGAAACTACATACTGCATTTCATCTAGGGATTAGAAAGCCCACGAACAATTTCTTTGGGGATTTCTCTAGAAAATCTTGCATGAATTGCTGCAAAAACTCCGTTGAAAATTCATTCACTTTTATTTTGAGAGATTCCTTTAGAAAAGTTTCCATAATTGTTTTCAGAGATTCATCCATGAATTACCTCCCAAGCTTTCTTTTGGTATTTTTGGCAGCAGTTTCTTCAGAAATTCTTTCAAGTATACTTATAAGTATGTTCTACAAGAATTTCCCAGTATTTTTTTCAAGAATTCCTTTAGAAAGTCATTCACAGATTTCTGCAAAAAATCTTCTAATGTTTCTTTTAGAAAATATTAAAGAAACTACTAGAAATCCTCCGGGATTCATTCTCGAATTTCTCCTGAAATTCCTTCAAAAAATTTTGTAGTGATTACTTCAGAAGTTCTTGTAATGTTTTTTTTTCAGCAATAACTCCAACATTCAGGAACTTCTCCACATATTCCTTCAAGAATCTGTACAGATATTTTTGCCAGAAACTGCTTCACGGATCTTCAAAGAAATTCTTCGTGGTTTCGATTGGAAAATCTTGCAAGATTGTTTTCTAGAAATTCCTCAAAGATTCCTGCAGAAATTATTGCAGTCAATTATTTAGAAATTCTTTCATACATTTCCACTGAATCCAGCAAGAGTTCGTCCAGAGACTGTTGCAGGAATCAGTTCTAAGATTCTTTCAGATATATTTTCCAGGTATACGTCCCTTCGTGTATTTTTTTTCAATAAATCCTCAACTGCCGTTCTACGCCCGATTGCTCCCATGTTATATGGGAATCCCATATAACATGGGACAATTATGCGTATAACGGCAGTCAATCTTTTTTAAAAACTTTATGAAATTTCTCCACGGACTTTTTTAGGAATTCAACTAGAAATTTCTCCAATTCTGTTAGAAATTCCAATTCTTTTATCTAAAATTCCAGAAATTTCAATTCAAATTTTTCGCAAAATAAACCCAAGAAACTTTACGAAGATAATTCTTCAGATATTCCAGCAGAGATTTTTCCAAAAACACGAGCATAGATTCCTCAAAGAATTAATTCCTTTAGATAACTTCTGGCATTTTTATGAAGGGACTTCTCCAGAATTACCATGAAAATGTCTATAAATATTTTTTCATGAATTTCATCAAAGGTTTCGCAAAAAAATCTCAAAAAGTTTTTTTCAAATATAACTCTGTGATTCCTGCAGATATCCCAACAGGAGTTTTTATATAAATAGAACGACAGATTTCTTCAGAATAGCCAATCAAGGTTTCCTTCTCAAATTTCTCCGCATAAAATAGTAACTCGAATTGAAAGTTAATAATCCACTGTCACCCGAAGGTTCACCATCAACTTTCATGGATTGTGCAATTAAAAAAAAAAATCTTCCAATACTCCTTTAGAAATGCCTCCAGGGATATTTTTGGAAAATCTTTCACGGATTTGTCCAGAAATTGCTCCTGCGATTCCTTAAGAAAATTTTCCTAAGAATTTATCTCAGGAATTCCTTTAGTCATTCAGCGATTCCTTAAGGAAATCTCCAATAGGTTACCTCAGATTTTTTTTTCAAACAATTGCCTCAAAAACTCTTCCAGGGATTTCTCCGAAAATCTTCTATGGGTTCCTTGAGAAAAAAAACTTCAAAGATTCTTTCAGAAGATTTTGTAGTTTTTTTCCTTTGTTTTATTTGTAAATATTAACAAATGGTAATTCTTCACAAGATCTTGTAGGTATTTCTTTCCAATTCCTGAAATTCCTCCAAGAAATCTGTCATGGAATCGTCTTTGCTAGTTCTACACTACTCTCTAGATTCCCTTAGAAAATCCTCCCAAATTTCTACAGAAATTTCCCCAGAGTTTTCTTCAGAAATTACTCGCAAGCTCTGTCAAAAAATGTCTCCAAGAATTCCTCTAGAAAACACTTGGGGATTCGGAAAATTTTCCAATGCTTTCTGCAGAATTATTCTCACCGATTCCTTCAGAAAATCCGACGGAAATTTCTTCAAGAATTCCATAGGAAAATATTCGGACGATCATAAATAAGTGCATTCGAAGTTTCCTTCCAATCCTACCAGGGTTTGTTTTTTTATATCTTCGCTTGGATTTCTGCAGAAACTCCTCTAGAGATCCTTCTTGAGACTTTACTAGAAAATCTTCCACTGACATTACTCTAGGAATTCTTTCATTCTCTATCCTTGCTTTTAGATATTATTCACCCTTAAGAATTTTCTCCAAGGGTTCCCCTGGAAAGTCTTCCACAGATTCCTTCAGATTTTTTTCTAGAGGTTATTTCGGAAAATTTTCAAGAGATGCTTCCAGAAACGCTTCCATATATTTTTTTTTCATGAATTTCTCTTCCTTTCCCTTAATTTCCACGAATTAAGTCAGAGACATTTCTTTCAGTAAATTCAGCAGGAATTCCTCCAAAGAAATTCGTACTGAAATTCTATTAGGAACTCTCGCGGCTATTCTTCCTTGAATTTTCTCATGAATTTCCCCAATCTTTTTTTAATTTTCACGGTCTTTTTTTTCAAAAATCCATTTAAAAATTCCTATAGTAGTATTTTCCTAAGTGTAGAATTAGCTTCAGTTAAAATACACAGTAATAAAAGGTTTCAGAAGGTTTTCAATGCATTTCAGAGGAGTTTCGGAGTCATTTCTGGGAGTTACGGTGATTTCACGGGGCTTTCGAATAAGTTTTGGGGAAGTTTCAAAGGAGTTTCACAACGTTTCAAGGTGTTTCGGAGGAGCTTACAAGATTTTCAGGAAGTTTATGGGGTTTTAGGGCGTTTTTAAGAAATGTTCATGGATTTTAGACGATTTCAAGGGGGTTTAAGGTGTTTTAGAGTGGTTTTCGGGGATCTAGGATGTTTGAGTGACGTTTCACGGCATTGCAAGACTATTCAGTGGATTTTCTCGGAAGTTTCAGAGGAGTTTCTAAGCGCTACAAGGCGTTTCTGGGGGTGTCGGAGAATGTAGGAAGTACGGGAGCGATTTCCGAGGGTTTCAGAATGCTTCCAAGGATTCATGAATTTTTCAGAGGGCGTTTCAACTAATTTCAGAAATATTTCTGAAATTTTCAAGGGGATTTTGAAGCAACAGAATGTTTTTTTTTTTTTTCAGAAGGGTTTCAAGGCGAATACGGGGATTTCAAGAGAAAATTTGAACTTATGTTATTTGAAAAAAAAAAAAAAAAGAAAAAAAAACTGCCGGGCCCGTAGTGTAGTGACTACACGTTCAATTCATAAGTGGATGGTCATGGGCTCGATCCCAGCCCCGGCACATGCAATTTTTCGTCAGTTGCTCTTCTCTCCCTAGAGCGGCTGGCATCTTGAACCTCTTCTGAGCATATGCTCTAACGGACCCGGAAACTTGGATATCGGCTAACGGCAACTCATAATGGACCCCCAATCGGACTGGGAAAGGAACAAGAGCCACACATCAACATCCTCGTGCTCATCATTCCACCCATGGATAGGGTAGAAAAGTGACAGCAGCGCAACGGAAGTACAATTAGAATAGAATAAATTTAGGCGCTGTACAAAGTGTAAGTGCAGCCGCCAATTGGAATAGCTCACGCAGTGCCCTAGTGGACAAAAGAGCTGTAAATTAGGTTAAAATGAAGAATAAAAAAAATCTAAAAAATCCCATGGTTCGCCAACTTTCTAACAAAAACTTTCCTCAACGTCCTTTAACTAAATTTCGGCCAAAAGTGTCACGAAAAGTGTCAGGTGACATAACAGATCCCAATTCGAATTCAATTAGATTGCGAAGAAGCACCAACAACCCCTTCTTGAACAGAAGATTCTCCACAAAGAAAAACAAAATGAATGAAGAACAAGCTTGAGTTAAAATTCACAATAAAAAAGAATAATAACAAAAACATCTACAAAATAGTAAAGATAAGGTAGGTCTCACGAATGAGTTCAGTTCGAATTAACTCGCAATGCTTAGAGAAGCATCAAAACATAAACGACACATAAAAAATGGCAAATTCTTATGAATATTCTCGGGCTGAACATCTCATAAATAAAGACGTGAAAAAAAATCAAAATTGCCTTTAAAAAAATGTGTGTAAAAATAAATCAAACTTTCAATAAACATCTCAATTTAGAGCGAAAGTTGCATAGTTTGAGCATTTCTGTTATATTCCTTACCTGGGTAATCCAAACATTGATATTTTAGATGAAAAAGTTGTCATTCATATCCATGGGTTTAAAGTCTTTTGATGTGTATGTATATTTTCAAAAAAATCTTTGAAAAACAGTAGACGATAATGTTTCTTTCTTATAAAATCACAACAATTTCCTTCTTTTTATTTTTTGCCCAATTATTCCATCTTAGTGGGACAGTTTGGTGAGTTTGGAAATACGCTTATTTTCTTAATAGAATTCAAAATAAAAATGTTCACAAGCATATTTGAAAACTAAATCAAAAATCAAAAATCTTTGAATGTTTTCGTTTTTTGAGACGGTATTCCAAGTAGCATTCCTAAGTGTCAAGATATTCAAAGATTTTAAATTAAAAAAATAAACATAATTTCTAAAATCACCACTGAAAAGGAATCATCGACCTAAGCATGTTAAAGTCCATTTTATATTTTATCACAAAAAAGACATTTAGGATGATAACATGTTGAGACTTAATATTTATTTTTTTTATTTTTTTTTTCATTGCAAATTTTATTTTCCGTGTAATTTTATGGGAAAGAATTGGTCAATGTATTCAACATTCCTTAACTCTTTTGCTGTAATAGAATAAAAAAAATAAAATATTTCAATGTTGCGATTCAATACTAAAAAAACATATCATCTACAAGGAGAACAAAATATCAATTTTTCAACGTATTGCTACGAGTTCCATACAACATTTTATGCAATGATTTATTCATTATACGACTCATTTGAGTTGCATAATGTTCATAATGCAACTCAAATGAGTTGCATTATGATCATTATGCAACTATTTTTCATTATGCAACTCATTTCAATTGCATTCCAAATGGAATGGAGCCCATATTCCAATCGGTCTTGAAAGGCCACAAATTACCAAATTCATTCAAAAGTAAACATCTACATATTGTATAATATTAACTGAACTCGTTTAGTACTTTACTTATTTCAATGTTTCTCGAACTCCATGTTTATTTTCTCCTAAGTTCGATCTCCTTATTATGCTATTTTTTGTATGAGCTTTTTAAGGTATTTTTTTATTATTTTTTAGTTTTCCGATTTGCATTTTAGCCTCTTAGAATCCGGCCTTCTGCAATTTAAACATTAGATTCTGGGTAATTCTCGCTGAGACCGGCCCACTATTTACACCTTGTCTTCAAAAATGTTTAAGGTGACGATTTTCTGAAAGCCCCCGCCTAAAAAGTAAGAAAAATGCATTTGGTTACTCGAATTGATGGACCCCCTGTTAGTTAGAGCCACAACCATTTTTGCAGACCCCTCGATTTTGGTCAAATGGTGGCTCACTTAAACCGTTATAACTCGAAAGTTTCTCCAATAACCACCTCAAAACGAATTGTTGTTGAAAAGAGGAAAGATAGAGCGACTATTTACAATAATAAAAAGTTGGGTCGGCCATATTGATTTTGGCCGCCATCTTGGATTTTTTTACCAAAACATTTTTTCACCATGAGGGCAACCACCGATTTTCAAAATTTTTGCATCAATTGAAAGCTGGGACATTTATACATAACAAAAATTAGAGATGTATTTTTCTTCTTTCAAAAGTTATCTGCCGTTTCGTAAATCATGCCACTTTTGCGCGGTGCCGACCGTTTACATAAATGCAGGGTTATTTCGCAGTGTTTACGAACACGAATTAAAATTCTGAACTCATTAATGGAAAGCTGAAGGTTTAAGCTTTTCAAAACACTAAAAAAGTTATAAAAACAATGCCCGCTTAATTGAGAAACAGTCAAAAACGGAAACGAACCTCCGATTTGGCCAAATTTTGCGGCACGTGCCTTGGTGTATACATGCAGGCGTAAACTCGGATGCTGTTGTATGTCTTTGCCGGTGCGCATGGAAATGTATGGAGAAAACGTGGCTTAATTTACAAAACTGCAGATAACTTTTGAAAGAAGAAAAAGACATCTCTAATTTTTTGATATGTTATGTATAAATGTCCCAGCTTTCAATTGATGCAAAAATTTTGAAAATCGGTGGTTGCCCTCATGGTGAAAAAAATGTTTTGGTATAAAAATCCAAGATGGCGGCTGAAATCAATATGGCCGATCCAACTTTTTATTATTGTAAATAGTAGATCTATCTTTCCTCTTTTCAACAACAATTCGTTTTGAGGTGGTTGTTGGAGAAACTTTCGAGTTATAACGGTTTGAGTGAGCCACTATTTAACCAAAATCGAGGGGTCTGCAAAAATTGTTATAGCTCTAACTAACGGGGGGTCCATCAATTTGAGTAACCAAATTCATTTTTCTTACTTTTTAGGCGGGGGCTTTCAGAAAATCAGCACCTTAAACATTTTTGAAGACAAGGTGTAAATAGTGGGCCGGTCTCAGCGAGAATTACCCTTCTATTAAGTTTCTTCCTTTCATGCTAATAGCCTAATTTATTGATGTTTTTTTCATGATTTTTATTTTTTTTTTTTTTTGATAATTGTCTAAACTTTAGATGAATTTTCGAATTCATTTCTGAAGGAAAAATTTAACTTTTTGGGTGGAAGAAAATATTTTTTGGGAAATTGTTGGTTCATTATTTCCACACTTTTTATAACTTTCAATTGCTTATGGTAATTTTTTTTTTTTTTTATGAATCAATTGTTGTTCTGCCCCTATATCTTTACTGACAATTCTGGATTAGTTACTTGCTTTTTGAGAAATTCTCTGATACCTTAATCCACGTCTTAAAACATACTTTCAAAAAGCCACCCCTATTAACACAATTCCACCGTAAGTCCCCCGAATATGGCTTCATTTCAACCGGTTTGGCGTCTTGTACCTGCTGCTACCATCGAATAACACTTCACCCGACCCAAAACAACAAAAACGAGGAAATGACCTGTGTACATATCGTGCACTTGAGTACCACTAAAAGTAGGTACCTGCCACGAAAGTAGAAAACACCGACGGAACAGTCAACCAGCCAGCCGTCCAAAAGCACCTCGCACCACCAAATCGCGTTTTTACTTTCTTCCTCGCGCTAGCTGTTGGTGGAGGAAATGTTGGGGCGCCGAAATTACCCATTTGCTACGGCCTAAACATCAAATATTATGTCGTTTTTCGCCGCTTTCCTCCTCACTGTTTTTAGAGCGGGGAAAAGGTTAACAGCGACGGTGTGCTTGGTGGGCGACAGCCTAGCGCTTGTAGGTATTCCAGCCGGCACCGTTTCTTCGCTGCGTTCGATCGTGGAAAATTTATGTCGAGTGGAAACGGCAGCCAGCAGCTCCATAATGCTGTTAGCCACACTTTACCATACAGCAAGTGTGATTACTGTTGGTACTTAGAAGTACCAAGAGGAAGTACATGGCGTAAAACATTGGGGCGGGTGGGCTTAGTCACTAAGTATTGGATACTTATTATAAAAGAAAAAGAAAACCGACGATCAGTGACGGTGTTTTACCTGGCTGTTAAGTAATCATATAACTATTCAGCTAGCTGATTCAGAGCTGGAAGCGAAGATTTGGTGAATGCATTACTTGATTGGGAGCTGTAATTGTGGAGTTAACGCCTCCTCCAACCAACAGATTCGTTGATTTGTCCATTTTTATAGACTTTCTCGTTATTACAATGATTGTCAATTATGGATGAACGTAATACTCACGATAACTCTATAGAGTGGTATTTTCGGTAGCACTCCAACATACCTGAAACAGAGAAATAAGAGTTAACATTAGTCAAGTAAATCATATACTGAACTTCATTTTTTTGTGATTTATTTATTTATTTTTTTGTCATGCTTGCATGACAAGATGTAACTTATGCATAACTTTTTTTGTAAATTTTGCCAATTGTAATGTTTTTTTTTATATTTAATATATAGTTTTTTCCTTTTTTAATATTTTTTATATTTCCATTTTTTTTATTTTTTGCTTCTTTTCGCTGATGTCACTTTTATTCTACTTTCAATCAATCATTCACATCCTCAATGGAACCGCCTCTTTATTATCCAATCTACCGGAAACTCGTTACAGCCCAACCAACTAATGGCATTCATAATTGATTCAAACCAGGAAACGGTCCTTAGATTCTACAGAAAAAAAACCCACACTAGTAATCTAATAAAATTGCTTCACCCGTCGTCGGTCGTGGCTTAAACATCGATTACCAATTATTCATAAACCACCTCGCTAGTCTCTTTAGTAGAGTAGAGTCGGCAGTTCCGTGCCGTACTAGCTAGTAGTCAGTACTAGCCGGTATGTCTGGCGCTGACCAATCATATCTCGCTGGGGCTGGGATTCGTCGCTCTTCACACAACCATGCATGCAGCCTTGACGTGACTGACTCCGTTCGAGTTTGTTCATTCGTGTATTTTTTTTCTGTTTTTTGTTCAGCAAAGTTTAAACGGTAAATGTATGGTATATGGTGGCGATACAATCAAACTATGCAGTCTGAATTCTATGCACCATGTACTTGCCGGTCTCTGTTAAGGGAGATATCGTAAAAGCTTAGGTCGGCGATTTATCGGACTAGACTGGTGCAACGTTAACAAATTTAAAAATTCTTTTTATAACATTTATTCTTCATGCTTTCGCTGGTGTCTTCATTTTATCAGTTTTTATATTTTATATTACCTTTTTTTTCCATTATTTTTAAGTGCAAAATGGAATCAGATACCTAAAGTTAAAAAACCAATAGTGTGTAGATTATTTGATAACTTTTCGAATGAAATTTTGTGGCCGAGTGGTAAGCGGCGTCCGTCGTTTAGGTGTCTCGTAAGTCTCGGAGTTTGGGTTCGATTGCGGCTCTAGTCGGGGAAAACTTATCGTCAAACGGAAAGTTCTACTCTGGGTGTAATATTTGTTGTCTGTTGTCGAGTGTTTGTAACGTTCAGTCTGAAGAGGCTGCAAGGTCGAAGACGGTGTAGTCAAAGACCCAATTGGGTCTTTGGTGTAGTTGTCTTTTTGTAATAAAAAAATAAATAAAAAATAAAAAAAAATAAAAAAAAGCTTGCAAGTTTGCTTAAATTGACATGATCTGCACTTTGACATTTAGCTAAACACAAATCAGAACATCAATAAACACTACACTATGCTCAGGGAGTCGAGAAAATTGTCCCGAAAGGAACGGCAATCGAGCCCGCCATCTCTTTATTGACGATCCGTAGCTTGATATTTGAAAGCATGAGGTAGGAACCTATGAGGACCAGAGCTACAGTACTGCATAAAACAAAGTACGCATTAACAGATTTTCATACAAAAATCCCCAGTATGGGGCTTTGAATCTCAGCTTCTAATGCACAGATTGACTTCAAATTTCAATTTAGACTATCAATAATCAATATTTTACTATTTTTCCTCAAATTGGACTTCTGCGATATTATAAAAAGTTTAGTTTGAGAATATTTTTCTTACAGATAAAATTTCAAGTTATGATGAATGTCAAGTCAAAATTGGACATCAACTAGTGCACTAAAAGCTGATAACCACTTGAGCATTTTGTGTGAATAAAGCCTATGCGCACTTTATTTTGGCCAGTACTGTATGCTGACCGCTCTCCGCATCGACCAACATGCTTAACAGCACAATTGTGCTGGTTTGTCACGAAAGGGTTATTCAACATAATATTTTTTTTCTAATTAAACATTTTACAATACATTTGAATATTTGATTATTTTTAATTACAGAAGAAAAATGCTGGAAAATAACAGAGGCGTGTTATTGTAGCAAAAATGAAAGTTATTATCAGTAATACAAGCCTCATGAAAAAGTTATGTTTTTTTGTTACTCAAATAAAAACCTTATTATTTATGGAAAAAATCTAGAAATTGTGAGAACAGAGAATATGTTTTTAAAGTTTTTTCGATTCGTTTTGGTTTTTTTTACAAGTGAAGTGATTGGACTCCGCTCGACTTATATGCCAAGCTAACAATCATAATTGACTAGAATGGGGTGACTTTTCTTTTACACGAAGAGAAGTCTCGTTAAAGAGAAATTGGGAAATTCGTTGTGCAAATCGAACTGCATAACGTCTCTTACTAATGCAAACAGCACTTTGATAGGAGTTATGGATGAAAAAATCACAAATATTTAAAAAAAAAAGAAACGTTAACAGAAAAAAAATGCTCAATTTGTTTTTTTTTTTTGTAAGTTTTCGATTTTTTCTGAAAATTTAAGAAGAAAAAAAATAGGAAGTACAAGTGCAAATTCATTTTTTAAGCTAAAGTGGAGATACATAGAAAAATTGAACTTATTTCCCCCTAAAGAAAAAAAACTAAAAACTTCTCTGTTTTAAAGAGAAAAATCTCGTAGCCATTCTCAAGATATCTTTCGAAATCTTGAATTTCAAAAATCTGAAATTCCTTGATAAAAATCAATTCAAAAAATAGTTTAAAATTGGTACGTATTTACAAATGTAGTTTTGCAACGCTGTAGTTTAGCTGTCGTTGTAAAGGCCTCCTCCTTTAGTAACATTTCGGTTTCCCACAACTATTCGGCTTAACATTTTTTTTAATTTTTCCCCATACAAACACGTTGAAGCCCTGGACGAATGGCAGCATTGAAAGAATCGGGTGAATTCGTTGGCAGTGATTTAAGATCTGTTTTTTTTTATTTTGTGTTTTTTTTTGAAAACTCAAAAAAATGGAAACAAAATAAACAGTGATTTAAGCTTTCCCTATGAGTAATATAAAATCGGTGGCACGGTAAGTAAAGCAACCGATGAGATGAAATGCAAGAATATTTGCAAAGTCAAAGATGTCAGCACTTGTGGTAGCGTTTTCGTTTTTGAATCTGTACTGAAATATTTAATAGAATTTCACATTTGGAGAGGGTAGAAATTTGGCATAACATATTTAAAAAGCAGAGATTTTCGGAAATGTTTTTTTTTTGTATATAGAAAGTCATATAGTTAGTACTAGGTACTCTAAAACTACCTAATATTGTAAATCCTCATAAAACTAGGGACTGTATTACTTTTTTAGGGGTTCTACATATAATCAAATTAAAAAAAATGCCTCTTGTGAGAAAATTTGGCCATTTATTTTCAAAAAAATCATATCTCAAAAACTAAAAAATATACATATCTGATATCTGATATCTGATGTTACGCCAAATTTCTTGAAATTTCTGATAAAAATATAAAATTAGGATACTCCTTTGGTTCAAAGACCATAAAAACGTAAAAAAACTGATATTTTTTCTAATTTTTTGCACTTAAAAACAGTTTGTTTCTCTTGGTGTAATTTTCCTGAAAACTAGAACTTTATAGCTTTCTAACAATAAAAAAAGTATAAAATCGGTGAATTGTGGAAAGTTATGATTTTTTGAAAATTTTTACTTTTTAAAAACCTTGATTTTTAGGAACGCCTATCTGATTGGTCTGTTTTGGTCACCCCTATGACGAAAAAAAAAATACGGGTCTAATTATTTCCGAAAACTACAACCCACATAGTTTCACGACAATCGAAGTTGCACTATCTCGTTTTTTTATGGAATGGCTGCATATGTAGTACTAGATCATAATAAGCAGATCTTCATACCACCCAGTTCCTTTAAGAATTGCCCTAGGGATTTCTTTTGAAGTTCTGGTAGGCATTGATTTGTGCTATTCTTCGTTGTTTCGTCTTATAGACTCTGTGTTACATCTGGAACTTGGAACTTTGAACAAGTGCCAAAACAGATTTAGCGTTAACTGCTTCTGGATTCGAAATTTGTTGTCCGTAAGTGTTATGGAAATTTTTGCAGAAGCTCATCACGAGGAATCTTCCAGGCATTCTTTTCATAGTTACGCAGCAATGTTTCCAGGACTTTCCTCGATTCATCCAGAAGTTTCTTCTTTGATTCCTGTATCCGTTTCTCCTCGACAATTTTAGTTCATCCTCAAGCATTCTTCTACCTTAGAAGTTCTATGTTAAATATTATACTTCCTCCTGAAATTCCTCAATAAATTCAAGGCAGCTTCTGACAGGGATTGCTCCTAGGATTCCTCAACTAAATTTTTTCTAGGTATCTCGTTGGATTTACTCCATGGATTGCCGGAAGTTGCTCCAAAAATGTTTCCGGGATTTCTGTAGAAAAGATCCTACCATTCCGCAAAATAAAACTGTTGAAATTCGATGAGAAATTTTTGTTTGGATGTCTTGGAAGATTACCCTCGGATTTCTTAAGGAGTAACTTCTGATATTAACCTAAACGAAACATTTTAACTCCTACATTTTTCTACAGGGACTCTGAGTTTCGTCTAAGAGATCCTTTTGAAATTCTTTCAGGAGTTCACCAAAATGTTCTTTCTGAAATTCCTCCCTGATTTCTGAGGTTTTCTTCAAAAGCTCCTAAGGAATTCTTCTAATTTTATTTTGATTCATCAAGAAAGTTATTCTAAGATTCCTCCAGAAGCCATTTTATTAAACCTTACTTATATTCGTCCAGGAATTTCTCCAAGAGTTCCTTTAAGAATTGCCCTAGGGATTGCTTTTGAAGTTCTGGTAGGAGTTCCTTCTGTAATTCATCCATGTCTTCGTTTTTGGAATCCTGAATGAACTTCTGCTCGATGACCTCCAGAAACGACTTGGGAATTTCGCTCGGATTTCCTTATGGGTTTTACCCAAATGTTTTTTTTTTTCTGAGAACCCTCCAGAAGTTCATTCTAAGAATCCTCTAGGCTTGGGGGCTTCTCTGAGTAATCTCCCAAGCGTTCTTAGTGAAAACCTTCCAGCCCAGGAGTTCCTTCTGGAAAATTCAAGGATTTGCTGGGGAAAGCCCTAGATCAAATTTCATATTATGATATAAAAATTCTGATTTAATAGATCAGAAAAATGGTCGCAGTGATAAGTTACCCTACAAAAAAAAAGATTTAATAAAGGAATCCCCATAAGTACTTTTATGAAGATAGCCGGAAGTGCATCTTCTTGACGAACCCTCACAAGGAATTCCAGGAATAATCCTCAAATAAAAATTCCGTGAGAATCCCCAGAAAATTTTCTTGAAGGAATCAGCAGACAAAATATCCGGAGGAATTTTTGCTTTTGACATTTGAAATTCCTGAAGTAACAGATGCAGTTCTTGGAAGCAATCTACAGAAAAAATATCTGGAACAATCCCCAGTTTGAATTTCTATAGAAATATCCAGACAGGATTCACGAAGGAATCGCTCAAAGTATTTTCGGAGGCAATCACCAGAAGCAATTCCTGGAGCGGAGGAATTCACTGCAGAAATTCTTCGATCTACTAATTGAGTTACTGGAGATATTACCAGCAGTAACTGTGAGAAATTGCATTTTGACAAAATAAATAAGATTAAACGGAAAAAAAATCGAACATCCCGATTACCCGAAGTTTTAAGTCCCGGAAAAGCGAGTTCAAATTGTATTTTGGAAAAAAGGAACTAGCACCTCGAATTCACTTAAGGTGGAAGTTGGCCATTGTGGCAGTCATATTTCTATTTAAGGCAAAACTGGGTGCATTTCTTCATTCAGAGCTGTAAATTAGGTTAAGTGATTGAAGAATAAAAATAAAAAATAAAAAAAAAACAAGCAATCTTAAATTATAAATTATTATTATTATTAAAAACATTTTATCTATTGAAAATGGAGTCATGGACAGCCATGTGTGTTATTTTTGCCCCTTCAATATTTTTTTAAGCAATAATTTTTCAGAAGTTGAGAAATATTTTTTTCAATATTGGGTATAATTTTAAATTTATAAGTTTTTAATTTTTTTAAATTTTTATTCTTTAATCACTTAACCTAATTTACAGCTCTATTGTCCACTAGGGCACTGCGTGAGCGATTCCAATTGGAAGCTGTACTTACACTTTGTACAGCGCCTAAATGTATTCTATTATAATTGTACTATATCGAACTGGTTGCCGTTGTGCTGCTTTCACTTTCTACCTTATCATGGAGCACGAGCATGTTGATTTGTGGCCGTTGGTTGTTCCTATCTCCAGTCCGATTGGGGGTCCATAATAGGTTACAGTTCACCGATGTCCAATTATCCGGGTCCATTTGAGCCATGGTCTCAGAAGAGGGTCAGTGTCATCTGCTCTCAGGAGGAAAGAGCAACTAACGAAAGTGCCGGGGCTGAGATCGAACACATAACCATCTGCTTATGTAGCAAACGTGTGACCAATTGCGCCACGGGCCCCAGCAAAGTTTTTTTTTCGTTTTTTTTATTCCTTATTTATTGTTGTCCCCTCGTACCATATGAGAAGTGCGAAACCGAAAAGAAAAATAATATTTGCATCGACCACATAAAACAAAGGAAAGAGTTCCGAACCCGAAATATTGACATTTATCGCGTGTGCATCGTTTTTCATGGAGAGGTGAGGAGGACGCGAGTGTGGCATTCAGTAGTGTTTTTATCTAATTCCCGTCTAGCTTAGCACCGACCAATATGATCGAGTTTATTCTTGCACTTCTCTCAATGCCTCATGGCCAATTTGCAAATACCATGGTATCAGTAGCTAATTAATAAATTAGCATCCATATCATGTAAAAAATATTGTAAAAGAACAAAAATTTCCTGAAGATAATAAGATTTAATAATTGTTTACCCCATTCTGTTTCCGTCTTGAATCAACGTCTATTCCGGACACAACTTGTACATACATGAAACTATGGTACACTGGAACCTCTTTTTATGCACATGGCTGGGACTGCATAAATTAAAAATGTGCGTAAATTAAAAAAGGCATAAAAAGAGAAGTTTTATGCATAAATTAAATTTGGGCTTTAATTAGAGAATCTAGTTCGCGAGAACAGGTTTTGCTCCTGGGCAGTTAAGGTGGGGCTAAGGGGGTTTCCAGAAAGTTCCCACAAAGCCCAACAAGGGGGTTCCAAGGGGTTTCAGGGGCGTTTTAGGGGTTGTTTCGGGGCGTTTGAGGAGCCGTTTAAGGGTGTTCTGTCAAGAATTTCTGGTATTTTCATGGGATTACGGGGAATTCTGGGGTATTTCAATAGTAATAAGTGGGTTTCAGGTGCGTTCCAAGGGGCTTTAGGGGCAATTCAAGGGATGTCAGGAGCCTTTAAAGCGTGTTGCAAGAGGTTTGAGGGGCGTTTCAAGGTATTTCAGAGGCTGCTCTGAAACTTCCTGTAGTGCCTCAAAAATCCCCCTTAAGCCCCTCGGGGACTCCATCTAACGCACTTGAGAGGCTTCGAAACCCCTGAGAACTCCTCCGTAACGCCTCTGAATCCCCCGAAAATGCTCTGAAACGTTTGAAATGCCTCCAAAATCCCCCTTAAACCACCATTAGATCCCATGTAACGCACCTGAGACGCTCCGAACCCCCCGAAAACTCCTCCGTAACGCTTCCGTAACGCCTCTGAATCCCACCGAAGAGGCTCTGAAACGTCCTGTAGTGCCTCAAAAATCTCCCTTGGACCCCCGCAGACCCCATGTAACGCACCTGAGAGGCTCCGAACTCCACGAAAATTCAGTTGTGTATTCGAAAAGTCGTCCAAATACTTCGCTAACCAAATTAAATCATATGTTCAAAGTAAATTGAGATGGGTGTAGCTTTAGAATAACGACCAAAATATTCCAATTATGATATTTGCCTATAAGATAATACGCCTTCACAGTGCAACGAAGAAATCTTCCTCTGTGGTAGTGAAGAATTATGTTTCGTATGCAGCAACTCCACGCACGCATAGAAGAACACAACATGTGACTTACATTTTACCGACGAGAAAAAGTGATTGATTAATTGAACAGCTTTTGCTGCATTCTGCAGCAGTAAAAATCAACTTTGAAGTGTGGGGCGTGAATTGAAGGTTAGTTCAACAAGTGCATCTAGTGAAATTAAAATTGAATAATGATGATAAACAATTCGTTTAGCTACGAAGTAATTTATTTATTGGTGCAAAGTTTCACTTTTTATGAGAAAATTTTATGTATTATCGGTACATATTCTGTAAAGTATGAAACGTTCTCAATTATTTATCGGTAACATTACACGTTAGTTTTCTAAGGGTGCAAAAAATAAGCTGCCATTTAGGTTCCAACAACTTGGCCAACAAAAAGGTTAAGGTTCTGAATACTATTTTCACTGAATTCGGTCAATTTATTTGTTTCGCCGACGACACAACATAGGGTGTGGGGCCATTTAGGCAGGGGTACCTATTTTGGTCACTTGCTGCTATAACTCAGTCAATTCTAAACCGATTGACTTGAATTTTCTAACATAGCTAGATACTGTAAGTATCTGATTGTGTTCCAAGAATCAAGAAAACCGGTTTGAAATTGACTGAGTTATAGCAGCAAGTGCTCAAAATAGGCCCCCCTGCCCAAATGATCCCAGACCCTATACCATCCACAGAGAATTTGAGATGATTGTTGAAGATTTAGTAGGACAAAAATCTGAAAACCGTTCAAGTTGCTCGTCTCAATAAAATTCCTGCTCCAGTCTACCGTCCAAGTCTAGAACAAACCGATAGTGCACATGCAAGTTTTATGCAACCGCAGCGCTGAATATGACGACGACGTTGCCTGGCTGGCGGCGACGACGACGAAGGTCTTCGATTAAATAGCGGTTCCCTATACAAACAGCCACTGCCGGCTGGCAAAAAAGAAAGAGTTAGTTCGCATTGACTGGCACAACTACCAGGGAGTATGAATCACCAAACGGCCACCACTCATTTGGCACTTTGTTCTATCTAACTCTATGGAGCTGGTTGCTGATAGAGCGCGCTAACTGACTGACTGTTGTTTGCATAACCAACCATACACGAGGATCGCCCGTTACGGTGTGCGCGGTGGTGGGACCATTCTCTTGAGTCAATTATCCATTGCAAGCATGCTTCCTCCTTCTAGTTAGCGGGTATCATTGGTGCCAAAGCTGGACAGTCTGGAAGTCGATGACTCATTTGAGCGAATTGAGGCCCACCAATTGATTCGAAAACCATCCTCCGAATCGATTGAAGCGCGACAGCGGTCACTATTGGTGGCGTGTCTTCAAAGTGTCCGCCTGTGGTAATGGGAAAACCAGTAGCGCTCAAAACTAGGCGGCGCAGGAGCGCTTCATAAAATATGTCATGCATCGATAACATCTTCCCTGTCCTGGGATGTGACGAACAAAAACAACAACCACCAGTCAGTAGTCACGGTCGCGCGGTGTTATAACCGCAAAGGCAAACAGACGCATTCGCTCGTCAACATTATTTTAATATTAATATGAAGGAAAAAAATAACAACAACTATCCGGTATGCGCGATAAGTACAACTTATTTACTGTGTTTGCCCATCGAGCTCTTCTTTGGATGGGTTGGTGATGTGCATCCATAGTGTATGCAACGCGAGTGCATTCAAGCATGTTAGTGTACAAAAACCAACCTTGATTGGTCGTCGAAGTCGAACTTGAACGAACGGTATAAGGTTTAAGTGAGCGGGCTGGAGATTGTTTAAATCACGCGAGCAAGATCCTCGTCCAACGCTTACCTATGCATATGCGGTGATGTATGGTTGACTGCCTCGTAAATCAAAACAACAACTTAGTTAGCTTGTGATCGGATGAACTCGTTGTATTTACGGTCGATTTTTATGAAAATCGTGCACCGTCCCGTCACAATAACAAACAAGACTTGATAGATAGTCAGAATCTTAGGTCGAGACTGAGGTTCCATCCCTCGAAAGTGCGAACCGACCAATAGAATGACTTAGAATTTCTTGGCTATCGAACAAGAAAGTTTCCAGTATTCAATCTACGAATTACTCAGTCACCACAAAATCCAACACAAATCGCTCATTACTCCCCGATCAAAAAGGCATAACAAAAACATAACATAATTATATCAACGGTTGATATCTATAACAAATTTTGTTATATTTAGATATATTTATTGGAATCTGTTAGAAAACAAGTTTGTATTATATCATACTTATAACAAAGTCAGTTACAACAAATATAAGTGTGATGTGATCATCTTTATATCAACACTATAACAAATTCAGTTATAGTTTTCAAAAGGCACTGCATAACTAATAAAATTTTTGGGTAATATTTTTGTATTACCAATAATATTTTTCGGTTTAGCGCGTAAGTTAATCGCATGGCTCCATAGTGTTTGGAAAATACATAATTTTTGACAAGCTTTTACATATGAACTCCAATGCCCCAAGAATTGTTATAATTTTTGTTATAATTGTTAAAAATTTTGTTATTTTAACACCTAACTGGCGATTTTTATAACACATTCTGTTATAAAATTATTTTTGAAATAATAACTCAACCGGTTATAATTTTGTTAATCGTTCCTGATCGGGTCGTCATAAAACAGTAGGGTTTTTATCTAATTCCCGTCATACTAATTATCGACCAGTACTGATCGAGTTTATTTTTGCTCCTCGCCCAATGTCTCATGGCCAGTTTGGTTTCAATGACTAATTCATAAAATAGCTTTCATATCATATAAAAACATATTGTAAAACATCTGCCGTTTTCTCGGAATAAGA
The DNA here is from genome assembly GCF_035046485.1 of Aedes albopictus. Classification (NCBI taxonomy): domain Eukaryota; kingdom Metazoa; phylum Arthropoda; class Insecta; order Diptera; family Culicidae; genus Aedes; species Aedes albopictus. Next base: position 375,345,853 of record NC_085138.1, on the reverse strand, counting down.
AGATTGAATATTGTCCCTCAAATTCCATGTCTATTTCGAGCACAACAGGAATTAAATTCCCATCACAACTTTTACAGTGTTGTCATGGTAAAATCAGAGCTGTTTACTCACGGATTCCTAATTTAAGCGCCCTCTATACTGGTACGCCCCTTTCAAATGACGCCAATATTGGGCCAAATCAAAAATTATTCTGGAGCATGAGCATAGATGACCGTACAATTCGTAGTTGCTACTCCGTGATTGACCGGAACAATCGAAATTGCACAAGAAGCCAACAAACGGAGCTTGGGAGTAGCTACCGCTCTCAGTGTGCACAGTTCGAGAATTCCAAACTTTATTAGGTCAATAACGGCGCCGGCCACGTCCTTACGGCCATCGAGGAAGGAGAGGAATGGTAGTGTGCTACTAGAGACCGAGATCACCTCATCTTCTCCACGACTGTCACGGGAAGGAGTTTTTGTTAGTGGGGAGGGAGAGTCACATGATTTGGATTCACTTTGGTTAGTGATGTGATTCATGCAACCTTTATTTGAATTAAAACATTTATTCATTTTAACTGAAATATTACAAATGTCGATACCGAAGATGACGAACCATTCAAATTATTATGTGAGTGCAAAAAAATGAAATAAAAATATTTATTATCAACAAAAAGTGCTCTGGGAACTAGCGCCGAAACATGACGTCACGAACTTTCCAATATTTGCTAATTAAATACACAAAAAAATAGCTAAATTTTATGTCATAATGGTCAAATTCATACATCTGCATTAACTATTAAAATAAAATTAAAATGGAACGAGCTCACCGATAATTATCCATCCAAGTGTCCAACGCATGCAGCATATTCCACTAACTGGCTTCGTCTCCGAAATAACACTGAACCGCTCCGATTACGACACTGCGCACAGTCAAATCGACGATGACGACGCGGGCACTCCAAACGAGAAAAAAAAGCGGCACTTCCACTTTGCCTCCCAAAAAAAACACTCGGTTCGGATTCCCGCTGAAAATCACTTTGAATTCCACACTAATACTGGGACCGACGACACGCGGTGGAGGGACGACGAGTACTGGCTGGAACAATATTGGGCCTAATCAAAAATTATTCTGGTACCCCTTTATGAATTAACGATTTTTTTCTGTAATTATCGCGAAAGGCTCCATTCTTGCAGGTATGTATTCCTTTTTGGCAAAAGTGCAGCAAGAATTCTTCTAAAGATTCTTCCAAGGATTATTTTAGAACCTTTTTATTCCCATGTGCTTCTATAGGATTTTTGGCCCCTCCAGGTATATTGGGCCTGAGCTAGATTGACCGCTCGTGGATGCTACTTCAGTATCGCCAGACCAGCTACATTCACACAAGGAACCAATGAGATATCTGCTGGGGACTAGCAGGCATCTTCAGTGTGTGAGCATTAATGATCTTCTATTTTTAGGCACCAATGGTGCCTGCCACGTCATGTAGCAGGTCAATGTGGGGAAGGGGAAGGAAGTGATGATTGCAATCATTTATATCCACATCAGACTGAATATACCTCTACGTCTGCACAAATTCATGCGGATTTCGGAGTGTTGGTGGGATATGGTTGGTAAAGGGTTCACACATTGGTGCGTAGATGCCAGGCGTAAGGTGATAGAATTGTGTGTGTTCGCCCATGCCAATGCTGATGATCGGCACTGTAATTGTGCATAAATATGTTGTATCGCTTGCATACAAGTTCTTGTTTAAGTTGTACCATCTACCCCCGATGGTTAAAACGACACCTCATGCAAACCAACGGGGTTCGTTTTTTAATTTGAACTTCTAGTAACCCTGTGGACATCGAAAAACACACTGATGGTAACAGTTTTTGCTATTTTGTTTTGATTCTGCGTTCCGTTTCACCCCGTTCCATGAGCAGAATGACGTTTGAACCATGTTTAGTTTGAACGATGCAGATTAGAGGGGGTCAGATTAAAAAGTGTTTAGATTTGATGAGGTCAAACCAACGGAGGTAGATGTTATTCGAAAGCTGTAGTGAAATGTCAAATTGTATGTTATATGTAGATTATTATTGTCATTGTTTCAAAAAACATCCGCGGCGGTATGAATTCCCTCCGCAACAGTGTGTTTTATTATTTCAAAGCTGTGCCTCACAGTTCGCATGATTGCATAACTCTTAGGCATTATATGATAGATTGGCACTGTGCTGTAAAAGTTTGGAAGGAAGGGAAACGGCTTTTCCGACCCGATTCTGTTATAGCGGATCATGTGAATATAAATGAGTTGAATGTGTAGAGAGGAGGAAGAAAGTACATATATAGAAAGCTACAAAGTAGGAGGAAAGGGACGGACCAGGGATTGAACCCAGGACCTTCTGCATACGAATCAGAAGCGGTAGCCTCTAGACCAAGAAGTTCGTCTTGTATGATTTCCTCCAGGAATATTATCAAAATTTTGTTCAGGGGTTTTTCTTTGGCAATTCTTCAGGAATTCTGTTTTAAACTTCTCAAGAAATTCTTTTGGGATTTTTCCAGGAATATAGTTTTTTCTTCAGAAATCCATATTTTTTCCAGGAACTTTTTCAGAAATTATTGAGAGGTTTTCGCCTGGTTGGTTCCTTCATGTATGACTCTATATATTTAGGAATTCTCTCAGGTATTTATTAGGAAATTCCTCTTGAACACTCCCAAGAAATTGTTGTAGAAGTTTCTCTAGGGGTTTCTCCATAAATTCCTTCAGGTATTCTACCAGGGATTGCTTAAAGTTTAGTCTTTCAGAAGATTCTTTTAGAAATTTCACTGGGTACTCTTCAGGATTTTTTCCGAAGAACCTCTCAGCAACTCTTGCAGAAATTACTGCAGAGTCTATTGCTTGACATTTTTCAAATATTTTCTCCAGGTTATCCAGGTCTCCAGGTATTCTTCCAAAGATTTATTCATGAAAATCCCTCTTTTTTCAGAAATTGCTTCAGTAATTCTATAACGAATTCATCCTGGATCTTTTTTTTTGTTACTACAGGCTTTTCTTTGAGAAGCTCTACCTTCAGAAATTTCAGTAAGAAATTGCATCAGAAATTATTCTAAGAATTCCTCCAGAGGTATTCCAAGAATTCATCCAGAAAACCCTCCAGGTAACCCTCAGAAATTTATTGAGGGATTTCTTAAAGAATTTCCCCAGTACCTTTTTCTGCAAGTTCTGCTGGAATTTCCGCATACATTTTTTTAAGAAATTCCTTTAGGAATTCTCCTACGGATTTCTCCAGGATCCCCTTCGGAAATTTCTGAAGTAATTTTCCTTGGAATTGCTTACAGAAATGTTTCATGATTTTTTTTTGTAGGACGGTAACTTAAAAAGTTTTTTCCAGGTATTCTCCAAGACATTCCTCCAGGAACTCCTCCAGAGTTAACTTTAGAATTTGCTTCAGAATTTTTGTTCAGAAAATTTTCAAGAATATTTTCTAGAAATCTTCAAAGGATGCACCAGAAGCTTTTTATGGGAGTCCTTCAGACAATTCTCCAGGACAATTCTTCAGAAATTCCTTCAGAGATTCTTTCAGGAACTCTTCCAGTATTTTTTTTGTGAAATTTATGCAAGAACTTCTGGTAAAAAATATCTGAAGAAATTTCTGCAGGAATCTTTGATGGAATCCCAGGAGATATTTCTGACGGAACCGCAGAAGCAATTTCAAAATATGATCATTGTGCGGATTTCTGCAGGAATCTATGAAAAAAAAAATCATGAAATTTTGTAAGTAATCACTGTACGATTTTAAGAGAAAAAATTGAGAAATTTCTGAAAAACTTCATGGAAGAACTTTGAAGAAAGCCCTTGCTGATGTTCCTGAAGAAATTCATTAGATTATGAAGAGCTCTCTGGAGATATTTTTGAAGGAATTCTTGAAAGAATTTCAGAAGCAATCCGACCAATCTCCGAAGGAATTGCTGAACAATCCCTGTATAAAACTCAAAAAAATATTCTTGAATGAATCTCAAAGTCTCAAAGTGAAAGTCTGATAAAATCTCAGAGATATTCTTGGAGGAATTTCAGGAGTAATTTCCGCATAACTTCCTAGAGAAACTCTTAGGGAAATCCTTGGTGGGATTTCTAGAAAAGTATATTGAGGATTTTTAAAAAATCGTAAAACTATACTCGAACAAAATTATTTGAGGTTTTTGTGAAAGTATTCCAGGAGAATTCTGTGAACGTATTAAGGATAAGCTTCTGTAAAGATTCATAAGAAAAATAACTCATGAGATCTTTTTTAAGGGATTTCTGTCGAAATTGCTAGGAAATATTTCAGATTAAATTCCTCAAAGAATCCATGGATAAATTCATCCTACCAGAACGTAATGTAATTGATAAACCAGAATGTATTTTTTATTTTCACAAATTCATCTCTCAACTTGTCAATTAGCAACATTCTGTGTTTTCTAATTAATTACAATTTTCTTCCAATAAACTCATACAGTTATGCTTAAAGAAAATGCTGGAGAAATTTCTGGGGCAATATATTGATGAACATTTGGAGAAAATCCTGAGAAAGCTCTGTATGGACTCCTGCCGAGATCTCTGCAGGAGTTCTTGCCTAAATCATTGAAAGCATCTCTGGAAAAAATCTTACTAGATTTTCTGGAAGAATTCCTGAAAAAAAACCTGGACACATTGCTATGGGAGTTTTAAATGGAACCTCTAGGAATTGCTCTAGGATTCCTCAATAAATCCCTGGTGGACATCTTGAAGAAATATCTGTACAAATTTCTGAAGGAATATCTGGAAGATTTTCTGAAGTAATCCATGGAGAAAATAATAAATTATTCCCTGGAGACATTCCTGAAGGATTTTCTCAACGAATCCCTTGAAAATCCATGGAAGATCTTCTAAATAAACCGCTGAAGGAGTTTCTGAAAGAAAATTTGGTAGATAATAAGATCCAACTCCTGGAATAACTTCAAAAGGAATAAATGGATCAATTTCACAAAAGAATACGTACAAAGTTTTCTAAAGAAATATTAGGAGAAGTTTCTGGAGCAATCATGATCATTTGATTTACAAAACAAATTGCTGCAAGAATTTCTGAAGGAATTGGTAGAGGATGTTCTGGAAAAATTCTTGTACGAATTTCTAAAAGAACCTAGGGAGAAATATCTGAGGAAACTTATGGAATCTTTTCTAGAGGAATTTTTGGAAATTTCTAGAGGTTCCAGAAGGGGATATTCTGCAAGAAATACTGAGGTAAATTCTAGACCAATTTTCCGAAGTAATTAATGAAAGATGTTCTTAAGAAACATGCAGACGAAATCCGTGGAAGACTTTCTGAAAGGCATTCCCTGATGATTTTCTAAAGGAATCCATAGATAAATTTTGAAGAATCCAAAAAAAGGTTTAATGAGGAGGTTTTTAAATAGATTTCAGAGATAAATTAATTTGGATGAAATTCTATTTATAACATTTTCTCATCTATTGGAAGTTGCTTCAGGTTACTGGGCTGGGCTGGGATATATTGTATAATCATTCTCCTTTTTTTTTCTAAAAATTAAAAAAAGGCATTATTTCTATGTTTGAATATGTATGCAATAACATAAAAGTGATTTTGCATACACGCATGGGAGATCGAGCAAAAACAACTAGAAAGGGTTTTTTTGCTTAAGTTTAAGAAGGCGCAAAAATATAGAATAAATCACACATTCGATTTGCTAATATTCAGTAGGGCACGAAACTTCTAATTTCACTGCACTAAGGGCCAGGATGGCTATCTAGCGGGACAAAATAATTACTCCGAAACGAAACTAATGCTCAGAGGCATTAATTGCCAAAAAAAATAGTAGTTAGCGACTTATCCGCATTGGTGGCGCCACCATCTAACTTCTTAGTTTTACGTCATAGAGACTTCGTGTCTTCGGCAAAGTTGTTTATTTTGGCAGAATGAATAACTCTATCTTAGAAGTCAAAATCCCAGAGCCTACTGTTTTGGAGTTATCTGATAAATAAATTTTAATAGTCAAAAATAAGTTTATTTTTTCGCTTTATTTCATAAGTCCTACTATTTACATTGATTTTTTTTTATTTTTATATATGTACATGATTCTAAAACAATTTGCACTTAACAATAAATCATACTTGCTTCGCATTATAGGAAGTTGTGAAAAAGTTGTGTAAATTGTCGGAAGATTTCTGGTTATAATTTGAAAAGGATGCTGTAGAGAAATTCATAGAAGAGTAAGTAATGTCTGGAAAAACCTTATGTCAAATGCCTCAAGAAAAAACTAAACAACCCCAGAAGAGCCTGCCCTCCACAATAAAACGTCTACAAATAAAATCCACATCACTCACTGGACTGCTACAGTAACTTCTGGAAAAATCCAGAAGACCAATTTTGATTTTTCTGATTTTCTTCATAGAGTCCTTAAAAAAAATCTATTTCAGAAAGCCAGCTTGAAATTTCTTCTGGGTTTACTTCTCGATTTTTGAGGTTTCAGCTCCAGTTATTTCTGCAAGAAAGCCAACATAAACCCCTCGTTTTTTTCCAGAATTTCAACCAGGGTTTCCTTTCACAATTATTTTTGCCTGGGGTTTTCTGAAAATGATCTAAGGATTTATAGAAGAATGCCTCTAGAAATATATAGTGGATCACTCTTATAATTTTACTGATGCGTTATACCAGAGATGTCTTATAAATGTGTGTAAAACAAATCTGAAAAAAAATGAATTTTAGAAATGTGAGAAGAAAATAATAAATAGATTGTTATGTGTGAAGAAAAAGCATTTCAACTAAAGCGAATAAAAATAAATAAAATAAAATATTATGCTATTTACTTATTTACTAATAATAATAACATTAATAATCGCCTAATGATTCTCAAAGTATTATTCTCAAATTAGACCTCGGATACGATGCTTCTATAGAGAGTTTCCATAAAAAATGAGGCAGTTGCAAAAATAATTGTCTTAAAAGATTTTTATAAGAATTTTGGGAATATTAGAAGAGATCTGTGAAGTAATTCCATCAGGGATGTATCATGAAGCAAAACTTCATTTTAGGATCTTTATGAATCCATTGTTGCATACCTAACAAATACCCAGTGTAGAGATCGTTATGCTATTCCTTTCTAAAATACTGACAAATTTTAAATCGTACATCGCCTCAAATGGAGGTTGTCAACACCCCAACCATTTCTTCCCGCTCGTTGACTTCCAAAAACGATACACACACATCCAGCTAATCGAGCGAACATCCGGCGGCGCTCTCGCATCGCACCACTGACTGGCTGACTGACTGGATGCTGCTGCCCGCTTCTTATGGAGAATATTGATTTCCACCAACTAACCAGCCAACCGACCGAACCAACAAACCAACAACGCCGACCAGACCATCCATCCGCGCCAACGCAACCGTCCGCGTCCGCGTCCGCGGTGGCCATCGTCGGCATCGTACTCATCGTTTTGTTCTAAGCGAGAGTTCTATTTTTAGTTACATTGTGCCAGTCAGTCGGTATGGAGAAGACACCGCCTGCCGGTTGCCACACGATTGCCACCGCAGAGCAACCATCTAGGAGGAAGCAATTTCCGTGATACGGTATATGGTGGATCCCAGCTCTTGTTACAGAATCGCGCATCAATTTCTCCCCGTTTAGGTCTGATAGGATTTCAACAAAATGAAACACTTTTCGTGCGAATCGATTTACCGATAGTGAGCTACAGAAATTCGAATGGGCTTCTTTGCTGAGTACTCCAAAAGTATGAATTTCATTGATTTTCGCCCTTGTTGGATGGTCGTGGAACTTCCTAAAGTCTAGGGGTAGGGCCACCCTCACTCTCCGTACATATGTATGAATTATTAGGGATATGTAACATGATTGAAGAGGGAAAAGGTAAGGGTATCCGGTTACGGAGTTATGCCTCTTGGAGGGAGATGTGGACGTAATGCCTGCGGTGGAACAACTTGATTATGATTGACAGTGTTATCGAACTTTGAGGCAGTTTTCGGGTAAAGCCTTTCAGATAAACCCTTGATGCCAATACAGAGGATCTCTACCCGAGCAAAGTCTAACAACAAAACTACAGCAAATCGAAAACATGATTTGAATTCAGCAACAAATTGATATCACATTTTGATATCAGTTTATCTTCACTTAATTTGATTTCAAATTTTGTTTTCGGCCTGCTGTCATTTTAAATTAATGTAAATATTTAGTGTAGGAATAGTTTAAATTCTTATAGTAAACTATGGGGAGTAATTTTAGGGAAACATCATTAGTGCAAATATATTATTGCATTTATGAGCTTAAATCAACCGCAAATTCTACATTTAACGATTTTTCATTTTTCTTGCGCTGATAACAAAAACAGTTATCAATTTGCTATTATCGATAACAACCCGGGCAGCAAAGAATTACAAAACAATTGCAAGTTTTACCATTCAAAAAGAATTACTGAATGGTAAAATTTGCCATTGGTTTGTTTGAAATAAGTGACAAAAGGGCAAAAATAATAACTGACATTGTTCTATGAAATAACTGAAGAATGTCAAATTTTGACATTACAATGGCAAACCAAGAACAAAAAAATTTAAGGTTGAGAATTGCAAAATATACCATTATTGAGTTATTGATAACAGAACAATATCAAAATTAGTTATTCACCTGTCAACTATCAAAAGTTACCATTAGAATAAGCAAAATTCAAATTTTGTCATTATGCTGTTCTTGATAAGTACCAAAAAGCGATGGTTCATCAAACTCGTAAAAGGTCAACAATATCTCACCAATTGTAAAATTTGTTATGATAGCAAAATAAGACATTCAGTAGTTATGCTTCCAAATTTGATAAATGACCAGCGAATGGCATATTTTGTTATGATATCATATTATGCTATTCACATGTTGTTTTAAGCTCTTTATGAAGAACTCATGAACGACAAAATAAGTTATGACAATAAAATTTGTTATTCTTTTGTTTTTGGTTTGCCATTCACCTCTACCCGGGAAGAATTGTTTTCAATTTGCTGTCACACGAACATTTTTCTGCTCTCGTTTTTGATGTTTTTACCGTTAAAACGACCAAAACGAAAACAACATGAGTTATCAAAATTTGCAATATCACAACATCAAAATTTGTTTTCAATTTGCTATCAGACTTTGCTCGGGACACTGCACACTGATTCCAGCCCCATGTGACGGCGGTCATAAATATGATTTTCTTTAATTTCATGATGAAACCGCTAAATTTAATGCATATTTGCATCCCAAATGCGTTTTTAAATTGTTTATTAAAATTGGGCTCAATCAAATTCTAAGCTTTACGGAGCCGAAATACTTTTTTTTTTGCAGTTTCGGTTGCCAACTGATGTGTATATACTAATGTTAGTTAAGGCTGTCCACGGTAGTCAAAACTACTGAAAAATAGCGTAACACGCATCTATCATATGATTGATAGCGGTGAATAAACCCGTTGGTTCAAAGCCTCTATAATAATAAAAAAAAATATGATTAATAGGGTAAAAGCTGGGAAAAAGTGTTCCCTGCAATGCAATGCAGTGGATAACTGACACTGAGAAAGATTACTAGTCGTAGTCGAAATACGCGTATCTGTTAAAGGATAAGCAATTCTTTTTCTTCTGTATGGCTCTACGTTCCTACTGGAACTTGGCCTGCCTCTCTCCAACTTAGTGTTCTTTGGGCACTTCCACAGTTAATATTTGGAGGGCTTCCTTTGCCAGCTATTGCATGAATTAGTATATTGTGAGGCAAGTACAATGGTACACTATGCCCAGGGAGTCGAGCAAATTTTCCCGACCCGGACCAGAAACTAACCCGTCGTCTCCGGATTGGCGATCCGTAGGCTTAACCACTAGGCTAACTGGAGACCCTAAGAAATTAGGGTGAAATTAAAAGGCACAAAACTGATTACACTCATTCGAAGAGGGTATTCTGAAAAGTTGGTACAAATTCAAGTACATGTCAAGTGGTTGAGACTATTAAATAAAATGATGAATGCATAGGACTGAAATTAGAAATAAAAATCAACTAAAATGTCTACTCAAGAACATCTATTTTCATGAGCTCTACGGAAAAGTTTTGTCATACATTTGATAAAAGTTATGATTAACCCTAGTTATTAAAGCATTAAACTTTATGTTACTGCAATGATAGCACAGCTTCATTGTGGTCAAATTTTTGGATTAATCACCTATGGCGGAACCACTGTGCACTGTGATGGTGCAATTATTTATTGAAAAAAAAAAAGATCTATTAAAAATCTCGCATGAATGTGTTTAGAAATTTCTTCATGAAGAACCTGCAGGTTTGTACAGGAGCTTTCTTCAACAATTATTTTAGGGATTCCTTCAAAACTGTTTCCGGAGGCTTCTCCGGATCTTCAGAATTTTGTTCAGAAATTTCAGCAAGGGATTTCTCCGAAAACTTTCAAAAAAGTTCCTACAAAAATTTCTTTAAAAACCCCACAAAAATTCCTTCATAAATCCTTCCCAGGGTTCCTCCAAAGCTTCTTTGAGAAATTTCTTCCGGGATTTTCGCATAAATTCTTGCAAATATTTTTTTTTTTAATTGCTCCTGCAGTTCCGTCAGAATTTTCCTCTGGGATTCCTGTAGAATCGTTCTAGCTATTTCTCTAGGGATTTTTTCATATGCACTTCAGAAATTGTGCAATGGAAACTGCTGGAAGAATTCTTGAAAGAATCTCTGCGGGAGGAATAATTGGTGGGAGTTCGGCTTTGCAGTCTACAGTTCTTCTCCTGAAGAGAAGGTATCAACAATTGCCGAAACGTAGGGACGAATCCTAAACGGCCGTTCTAGAGAACTGTAGACTGCACAAAGCTGAATTCCCACCAATCGTTATTCCCAAACAGTTGAATCCTCGAACATCTCTGAAGGAGTTTTCCACTAAATTCCTGAGTGGTGTCTAAAGGAATCGAAAAACTTCTGGTGATACCTTTGCAGATTCTTAGGAGAAGTTTGTGAAAATTTTCGGGAAAAAACTTCTGAAGTAATTTCTAAAATATCTCGCGAGGAATTGCTGGATAAACGCCTGGAAAATTACCTGAAGGAACTCTTCAAGTGCCTCCCTAATTCCTAGATCAACGATCAAATCTGACTATACATGTCAATGGTTGCTCATCCGTTATTGATCTGAGCTGGTACCGATTGCATTGAGATCCAAATGAATACGGGCTGGGACACTCCACTTATTCTCAAAGTTCAATTTAAGCAGCTCATACATTTTGGATCAATAACGGCGCCGGGCACGTCCTTATAGTCAGGTGGGAAGGAAAAGGTATGTTAGAGTGTGCTGGTTGTTGCTACTAAAGACCGAGATCACCTCTGCATCCCCACAACCAGCACGGATTGGGGAATTTGTTAGACGAAAGGATGGGAGATCTGGGAGTCACCGTTGGGTCGATGATGCGATCCATGGATTGGGGATGTTCATAAGGTGATAGATTGTGTGGTGATTACGCGGCACAGTTCGCGTTGGTTGCATAACTTGTAGGCGTTATATACACTGTGCTGTGGAAGTTGGAAAGAAGGGAAACGAGTTTCTGCAATTCGTTTCTGATTCTAGCGATGGCTATGCACATATGAATGTACATGAGTTGTATATGTAGAGAAGAGAGAGAGTGAGAGAAAGTGCATAGAAAGACACAAAGTAGGATGAAAGGGACGGGCCAGGGATTGAACCTATGACCTTCTGCATACGAATCAGAAGCGGTAGCCACTAGACCACCAAGCCCGTCCTCAAGTGCATCCCTAATTCCTAGAAAAAAAACATTAGAAACTTTTGAAAGTACTCTGGATGTAACTTCAACGAAATTTTCTAAAGGATTCCTTGAGAAATCCTTAAAGGGACATTTGAAAGAATTTCTTAAAAATTATATTTGGAAATTGTTGATATTTCCGAAAAATATCAACAATTTCCAAATATAAAACTCGACGGTGACCAAACCCCTTAAGAGTTTCTTAAAAAAATGTCTTTAAAAACTACGGACAAAAGTATTGGTGGAATTGCTTATAAAAAAACAATAAATTTCTTAGGGATCCCCGGCGGATTTTCTGAAGAAATCCTTGGAAAAAATCTTGCAGATGCTTTTTAGAAGAATTTCTCTTAAAAATTTGGCAGGAATTAGTATACAAAAAAGAAATTTCTGAAGGAAATCTTGCAGCAATACAGTCCTGGAGGAATTATTGGAAAACTAGCGAAGAAGCTTTTAAAAATTTAAGAAATCCTTAAAAACTGCCTGGGAAAAACGGAGAACCCTATGCAGGCATATATAAAAAAATCTTGAAAAAAAAACTTGAAATGTCGAGAAATAGACTCTATAGTAATTGCTGTAGGAGTCGCTCAGCGAATCTTGGAAGAAATTGAATAGAATAGCTGAAAGCTGAAAAAGGTCTGAATAAATCCAAGGTTCAAAATAGCTCTAGAGGAACTCCCGAAGGAATTTCCAGAAAAATCGCAAAATCGCAACAGAATTATTTAGAGAATTTTCTAAATAAATGTCTGAGCGAATCCCTGAATGTATGGACCCAAACCTGAAAGAACCTCTTGAGAAATTCCAGCAAGAATGCATCTTTGAAAAAATCTCAGAATCTCTGTGAAGATAAATGTCCTGGAACTACATATTTAAAAATAAATCTATAAAGAAATTCATGGAACAATTCTGAACGAATTTCTTCAGAAATTTCTGGAAGAATTCCTAGAGAAATCCCAAGGAAAATCTCCTGGAAGAAACTCTGATGACATTTCTGGAGGAATTTCTTCGGAAATGTTTGGAGGAATACACTAGAATACACTAGACTGCAATCCTTGCAGAAATTTCCTAAATAATCCCTGAGGAATCCCTGGAAGAGTTTCTGAAGGAACTTTTGAAGAAATCCTTTCACAAGTTTCAAGGTGAGTATTTCGACAAATTTCTAGAGAAATTCCTGAAGAAGACCAAAACAAATCCTGAAAGAATCTCTGGAGAATTTCCTGGAGTTCCACAGAAAAAAACCACAAAAAGGAATGTATTTAACCCTCCAATACCCAACGCCGCCTTTAGACGGAGTATAGTTTGAGCATTTTTGTATTTTTTTTCTCTCCTGGACATTCAAAACTTGTATATTTTTGACTGATTTTTGAGATTGATTTCTATGTTTCAAAACGGTTTTAAGTGTCATTTAAAGCGTATCTATATTTTTTTGAAAATTATTGGAAAAAATATGTTTTGGTCACTTTTAACATGTTATTCTTTCCTTTGTAAGGTACACCGGGGCAAGTTGGAACGGGTGGGGCAAGATGAAACAGCGGGTTAGCATGATGTTTTCTAATGATGATAAACAGTTCGATCGCCATAGCACATAGTTTTTGATTCAAACAATTTTCTAGCGAAGGATAAATTTCCAAATTGTATTGAAATCTATTTCAAAACTTCGTGTTTCATCTTGCCCCACCCGTTTCAACTTGCCCCGGTGTACCTTACTGCATCTCAACAATTTTCATGAAACTTTTTCTACAGGCAGTGCTCATGGTTATATGAACAAAAAAATGAAAAAAAAATCAGGGTCGCCAATTTTCCCGGAAAACTCAGATGGAAAGTTTTTGTTTTCCCCTGACACTACTTACATTGAAAAATCATAACTCGAGAACGAAGCATCGAAACAAAGTTTTTTTTTAGAAAATGTTAGAATTTTCTCAGAAATCCAAAAAAAATATGATGTGGAAAAAGTTTTTCACCGTTTTCACCGTTGAGAAAATTCGTAAACAAAAGCTGGAGAAACTATGTCCGAACTCTTGGAAAATTTTCAAAAAATATTTTTGAGAAGGTTATATTATAAGCTTTAATCGCTGAAATATTTGGAATGCACTTTTTTCGTTTTTGAGTTGTGACCAATTTTGTTGAAAAATGTCCAAATGTGCCATATAAGCCTTTTTTTGAAAAATCATAACTCGAGAACGAAGCATCGTAGAAACAAAGTTTTTTTTTTTGAGAAAACAAAAGAAAATTTTCTCAGAAATTCTAAAAAAAAAGAAGTGGAAAAAGTTTTTTGCCAAATTTTTCACTGTTGAGGAAATTCATAAAGGAAATCCGGAAAAAAAAATTCTCGAATTCGCGGAAAATTGTGAAAAATGACCATGTAAGCCTATATTATATGGTCATTTTCACAAAACTGGCCATAACTCAGGAACAAAAAAATTTCACTCCAAAAATTTCAGCGATCAAAGCTTATGAAATTACATTCTCAAACATATTTTTTTGAAAATTTTCAGCGAGTTCGGGCATAGTTTTCCGGCTTTTCTTTATGAATTTTCTCAACGGTGGAAAATGTTGTGGAAAACTTTTTCCACTTCTGCCCAAACCCGTACGGTAATATAAAAAAGTCCCCAATTAACATATTTTATAATTTTCTTCAATTGGAGCGGATTTGGTTGGATGGTTAGAACACTTGACTATCACGCCGAGGATCGAATCCCACGCCCGACAAACTCACAAAATGTGAGTTCTTCCTTCGGAAGGGAAGTAAAACGTGGGCCCCGAGATGAACTAGCCCAGGGCTAAAAATCTCGTTAATACAGATAAAAAAAAAGTTCCTCAATCATTCCACAGTTGAAAAAACTCTTAATTTATTTTTCTAATAACATTTATCATGAAAAAAAAGAATAAAAATAAAAGGATGTTCAAAAATACAAATTAGAAAAATCATAAAAATAATATTCACAAATACACGAAACGGATAATCAATTTCCAAAACATGTTCAAATAGATTTTAGATGACGAAACATTCATCAAAATTAAAAATTTGGGTATTAGGGGGTTAAAAATATAAAATACGGAGATAACGTCAGACGGGACCACCCTATTGGAGAGTTTAACGACTGGCGGCAGCGACGGCGTCGAAGGATATGGACGGGATAAAGAAAGTTTACCGTTCCGTTGCCGTCGTGAACGGTGAAGGTTCCCTGCACTCTGAAGGGATAATGGATTTTCATGGTTTAAAAGTTTTGGTCGGTCGGTCGTTCGGTCGATTGTCGTAGCCGGCGCCGGCTCCACCACCACGCCAGTTAAATCCGGGCAAAAAAAAAGGTACTCATTACAATCGTTTTCATAAGGTTATGCTTTGACTCGTTCGTCGCGGCGTGGCATACGTGCCCTCTGTATTCGCACATGTATGAATGTGGGTTTATGACGGACAAGTAAAAGGTAGAAATTTCCCCAACCCAAACGAAAGAGGACGAGTCAGGGCAACGCGATTTGTTGTGAAGTGAGTACTCGATTGGTTCCCTAGACAGGTGATTCAGAGTTGATTGCTGTTTTGAAGTTTGATATCGTACAAAATCAACGAATATTAAATTTCAACATCGGTCGGTCGGTGCATCGTTGCGTTGTGCGTTGTGCGTTGTGAGCTACGACCCCAAGAAGTATGTGAGACGGTGTTGTGCCAACATTGAAAATCTAGGCACACACGCAAGAAGCAAGACTATCGAGTTAGTCCGTCGTCGACATTGATCAGTATGCAATGAGTAGTCACGGCACTTCCCAGTCTCATTCTTCATATGGATGTATCGCCACACCTAGGGATGTCCTGCGGATAAACGGACATTTCAATCAAAATATAACATGGGTATAATCAAATAAGTTGAACAGTGTTCTTGAGCAGGTTCTTTCTAATAAACGATGAACAAACTTTAATCAAACACCGAAATATCATAACATCTCTAGTCATACCAAAGCAAAGAACACACATTCGAGTGCTTTCTATCAGCTCCAATCCAAAGTGGAAAAGGGCTACCGCAGTCGTACGATCAAACGACCGAACAAGCGAACGAGCTAGTGTGATGTCATTTTGTTAATAATAAACGCCTTTTGAATCGTTTCCGTACCTACTAATGTGTAGTCTTGTGAGCTGTGTGAAAGATAGAATCCAACGCACCGCACTCACGGAATGTCTTTTTGAAAGATGATGACTCAAGATGCGAGTGCGTTTTCCAACGGCTATTTCCGACTTGAAACACCTCTATAGTCAGAGCTGCCATACGAGTTTGTCTGTATCACATAGATCGGCAAACATTTGGATGAAGGTTAAGTTTGGAAGAAAACATGAGTAGTAAATATTATCAAAATCTTGAACATGACTCGATGACATTCTGCAATCCAATCGTCTGGCAACTCTGATAATAATCGAGATGGGCAGTTCTGAGTTGCGACACGGGAAAGTTCTGGGTCCGTTGTCGTAAGGTTTATTTTCGAAAAGGTAATTCCGTTCTGAATGTTGGAACTGCACTTGAGAAGCTGTCAGCAGTGAGTGATGTATCGCAGGTCATTAACGTGATTCCACACCACGTGAAGTCTAGCTTCGCTAGCAAGTCAGCTGTCAACGTCTGAACTTCTTCTAGTTGTCATTAAGCTTCGGAGTTTTAAGATTTAAGTTTATTCTATAAAATGTCTTGTTTTGTTTGTAATTGCCTAGAATTTCTCCACGAATTCCCTTCAAGATTTATTTATTTTTTTCACAAAGGTTCTGAGATTATTTCAAAGATTCTTTCTCAAGAGGTTCCTTCAAGTTTGACTCCATATATTCAGGGGTTCGTTCAGGCATGAATCTAGAAATTTCTCCAGATATATCTAAGGTGATTGTTCTGGAAGTTATTCCAGGAGTTCCTCCACAGGTATTTCTTCTTGGATTTATTCAGACCTTTCTTCAGCTTTCAGGTATTCTTTCAGATCTTTTTTCCGGAGCGCTTCAGGAATTTCTCTCAAGATTAACTGAGTGATTCCAGCAGAAACTGCTGCAGAATCTATTCCTTGGCATTTCAAGGATTTCTTCTATGTTTACCTGCAGAGCGTTCTCCAGTTTTCCCAAGACTCCTTCAAATTTTTTTTTAATTCAGTAGGGATTGCCGCGAGCCGAAATATGCAGGGATAAAGACGGAGGCCTTTTGACGGACGGACGTGAGGTGATCGAAAGGTGGAAGCAGCACTTCGATCAGCACCTGAACGGCGTATAGAACGTAGGCACGGGAGCCCACGGCAACGGAGGAAACGACGACGCCAGTGCAGCGGAGGACGGAAATGGACCAACTCCCACGCTGAGGGAAGTTAAGGATGCCATTCACCAGCTCAAAACCAACAAAGCAGCTGGTAAGGATGGTATCGCAGCTGAACTCATCAAAATGGGCCCAGAAAAGTTGGCCACCTGTCTGCATCGGCTGATAGTCAGGATCTGGGAAACTGAACAGCTACCGGAGGAGTGGAAGGAAGGGGTAATCTGCCCCATTCACAAGAAAGGCGACCATTTGGAATGTGAGAACTTCAGGGCGATCACTATTTTGAATGCTGCCTACAAAGTGCTATCCCAGATCATCATCCGTCATCTGTCACCTAAAACGAATGAGTTCGTGGGAAGTTATCAGGCTGGCTTCATCGACGACCGATCGACAACGGACCAGATCTTTACCGTACGGCAAATTCTCCAGAAATGCCGTGAATACCAGGTCCCAACGCATCACCTGTTCATCGACTTCAAAGCGGCATACGACAGTATCGAACGCGCAGAGCTATGGAGAATCATGGACGAAAACGGCTTTCCTGGGAAGCTGACTAGACTGATTAAAGCAACAATGGACGGTGTGCAAAACTGCGTAAGGGTTTCGGGTGAACTATCTAGTTCATTCGAATCTCGCCGGGGACTGCGACAAGGTGATGGACTCTCATGCCTTCTCTTCAACATCGCTCTGGAAGGTGTGATGCGACGAGCCGGGCTCAACAGCCGGGGAACGATTTTCACAAAATCCGGTCAATTTATGTGCTTTGCGGACGACATGGACATTATTGCCAGAACATTTGGAACGGTTGCAGAGCTGTACACCTGCCTGAAACGCGAAGCAGCAAAGGTCATGCTGGTAGGCGGAACTGAACACGACCGGATCCGTCTGGGTAGTAATGTTACGATAGACGGGGATACTTTCGAGGTGGTGGAGGAATTCGTCTACCTCGGATCCTTACTGACGGCTGACAACAACGTGAGCCGTGAAATTCGGAGGCGCATCATCAGCGGAAGTCGGGCCTACTACGGGCTCCAGAAGAAACTGCGGTCGAAAAAGATTCACCCACGCACCAAATGCATCATGTACAAAACGCTAATAAGACCGGTAATCCTCTACGGGCACGAGACATGGACCATGCTCGAGGAGGACCTGCAAGCACTCGGAGTTTTCGAGCGACGCGTGCTAAGAACGATCTTCGGCGGTGTGCAGGAGAACGGTGTGTGGCGGAGAAGGATGAACCACGAGCTCGCTGCACTTTACGGCGAACCCAGCATCCAGAAGGTGGCCAAAGCCGGAAGGATACGGTGGGCAGGGCATGTTGCAAGAATGTCGGACAACAATCTTGCAAAGCTTGTGTTAAGAAGGCGTGGAGCGCAGAGTGCACGATGGGTGGATCAGGTGGAGCGTGACTTGGTGAGCATCGGGCGCGACCGAGGATGGAGAGCGGCAGCCACGAACCGTGTATTATGGAGAAATATTGTTGATTCAGTTTTATCTTGAATTTGATGTAATACTAAATAAATGAAATGAAATTAGGGATTTTCCAAAAATTCCACCAGGATTGCTGCAAGATTTCCTTCAGAAATTCCATTTTTTGTGTACTAATTTCTGCCAAAATTTTATGAGGAACTCCTCTAAGAATTCATTCAGAGAAAACACCAAGATTTCTTTCAAGGATTCCTTCAGAAAATCCGCCAGGGTTCCCTAAGAAATTTATTAAGGGTTTTTTTTTTAAGAATTGCACCAGCTCTTTTGTCTACAATTTCTGGGGACATTTTTTAAGAGATTCCTTCATAAATCCCAGCAACGCCTCGAGAGATGATTCAGAAATTGCTTAAGGAATTTTTGTTCAGCAGTCCCTCCTCAAACTTCTTCCAGGAATCTGCACGGGTATCCCCAGAAGTTTTCCGAGGGATTCCTTCAGACAATCACCAGGAATTAACTTAGAAATTGCTGCAGAGATTCTTTCAAGAATTCTTCCAGTAATTTTTTGTGCAATTTCTCAAGAACGAATTGTAAAAAAAAAGTCTTAAGATAAATATCCAAAACGATTCCTGCAGGCGTCTCTTCATGAATCTTAGACGATATTTCCGATGGAACTGAGGTAGCAATTTGCAAAAAAAAAGTCCAAGGAATTTCTGCGCGAATCCCGTAAGGAATTTCTCCAAGAAGCTTTGGAAGAACCCTGGGAAGGATTTCTGTAGAATTTTAATAGAAATTTTTCAAGTGCTTCTTAAGAAGTCCCTTACCGAAATTTCTGATGACAGTTCTGAAACTCCGAAGAAGTGTCTGGAGATAGTTTTTAATGAATCTTTGAAGAAATTTTCCAAGAAATCCCCAGTTCAATCCCTGTAGATGTCTGAGGAAGTATACTGTTAAATAAATCACATCTGAGGGGATCCCAAGGAAATTCTTCAAATAATACCAGGAGGAGTTCCTGAAGAATCCCCTGGAGAAACCTGGTGAAATTTCTTGGAAAACCCTTGGTGGAACTCCTAGAAAAGTTTATTGAAGAAGCTTCAATAAAGGTTCTTCTGTTATGAACCATAAAAAACACTCATGAGATTACGCTGTTGAAAATGCTTTGACATCCATGTGCACAAAAGAACATTCCTGGAGCATTCCTTGAAGAACTCCTCAAGGAGTTCCTGGAAGAATTCCTGGAGGAATTCCTGAAAGAATTCCTGGAGGAGTTCTTGAGAAACACCTGGGGTAATACCTGGAGAAATTCTTGGGGTGATTTCCAGAGGAGTCCCAGGAAAAATGCCTAGATGAAATTCTGGAGGAATGCTTAGAGAAATACCTGGAATAATTCCTGAATAAATTCCGGGAGGAATTCCTGGGGGCATTTCTGAAGGAATCACTGGAGGATTTTTTTGGATAAAATTGAAGAAATTGCCGTATGTATTGTGAAGGTATTAAAAAAGGAATTCTTGGAGGGATGCAATCCCAGGAAGAGTTCCTGAAGGAATGCCTGGAGGAACCACTGGAGAAATTCTTGGAGACATGCGTGTAGGAATTCCTTGAGAAATCTCTAGAGAAATTCTTTGAGAAATCTCTAGAGGAATTTCTGGAGTAATCCCTGTGTACATTCCATGGGGAATCCCTGAAGGAATCCTTAAAGAAGTCCATGGCGAAATTTCTTTAGGATTTCCTTGAAGAGCTACCGGAGCAAGAAGAATTCCTGAAGGAATTCCTTGAGGTATATTAAGAGGATCTGTAGGAATCTCTGGAGGAATTCCTAGAGCAATCTCTAGCGAAACTGCTACAGGAGTCCCGGACGAAACCCTTTAAGAATTTTTAGAGAAATCCATGTAGGAATTCACAGAGGCATCCTGGAGAAATTTCTGGAGGAATCCCTTGAGGAGTTCTTGGAGGAATCCCTGGAAGAATTCTTGAAAAATCTAAGGATCAATTTCTGTAGGACTTATAAGAGGAGTTTCGGAAGAAATCCCAGGAGTAAGTACTGAAGACATCGCTGAAATTCCAAAGGAAATCCTGAAGGAATCCCAGAAAGAGCTTTTGGAGCAATCCCTGTAGTAGTTCCTGAAGGAATCGCTGGAGGAGTTTCTGAAGAAACCCCAGGAAGAATCTTGAAGGCAATCCCAAGAGGAATTTGGAGATATCCATGTCTAAAGTAATTACGGGAGGAATTATTGAAGGAATACCGCCAGTCGGGGTTACTTTGGGGCAAAAACTAAGATGTTTCGCTCAAAACTCTAACATTTATCAAAGTAATTATCAAAAAGTGCGTTCAAGAACACGAAGCATAAATAGCGAACACTCAAAAAAAAAATTGGTTGAAAACGGTTGAGAACTGTTACCGCAATCGTAGCCACCGCATCGACGTTTTTGGAAAACGTTATTTCGAGATAATCGCGTTTAAAGTTTCAAGCTTGCACTACGCGCCCATAAGGGAGCGAGGTGCAAAATGCTATATATTTACTTGTACTGCTTGGATTTCTATGAAAATTTTACACAGCATTCTTAAGAACCCATACTTTAAGATAAAGGAATAAAAAAAATCGATTTTGTGCTCGACCTTAACATATACAAATAACCCCTTAGAGGATAGCGGATGTATTGTATTGGATCATTGATCGTTTACGATGAATATGGTCAAGCTTTTACGTTTGTTTGGCTGTAATGTTATTTTAAAGTAACTAGCTACTGATAGGTTGTGCGCAAGTGTGTATATGTTCAAAAGCTTTGATTTGCAAGCGATATTTTATCATATTGAACTATTTTGTTCGAATTTTATTGTTTGGCCCAATGTCACCTCCCAGAAAAAGTGACATTAGGCCAATCTAAATTATGCTATAACATTGTCCAAATTAAAATTGAAGCATGTATACTTTGAACAATTATAAACAATATGAAAATGAACACATGTACCGAATTCAACATTGATTTAGAGCTAAAATATTGTTGTAACGATCTACAAAAGGATGGACTATGCAAATTTGGCCCAATGACACCCCCACTGACGGTACTTGGATGGAATTCTTGAAGGAAAATATGTAGAAATCCTTGATGAAATCTCTGATGGAATATCTGCAGAAATACCTTAAAGGATCTCTGGAGAAATTCCTGAAGGAAACCGTGAAAAGAGCACTAGAACAATCATTGGAGGAACCTTTAAAGATATCCCAGGACAAACACCCGAAGAAATGTCTGGTGAAATCCTTAGATGAATTCTCAAAAGAATCTCTGGAGGAATTCAAGATGGAATCACTGAAGCAAGCTATGGATAAATTTCTGGCGGAATTGTTCATACTCATATATAGTTTACGAAACTAGAAACAAATCTAAAACAGTCACTTTGTTTCCTCAAAACTGCAATGCCTATTTGCATATTCTGATTTTACGACTCAATGTCGAAAATTGATATAACGTTGAGACAATGCATTCTGAAGAAAAATGAAATTTTGTTATTTTTGAATCGAAAGAAAAATCGAATGTTAAAAATCGATTCGTTCGATTTTGTGGGGCTTCAACATCGATTCAAAAAATCGGAACAAAAACATCAATGTTACGAACTTCAATTTAAAATTGCCCAACGCTAATCTGTAGGATGTTTCACCGCATCAGTAATATAGCAACAATTAATTGATTACGTTCGTAGATTTTCTGGCCTGTACTCGTGGAGTTCTTGGAGGTCCTAGAATATCTTTGAAAACTACGTCTCTACAGAACTATGCTCTAAGGACCTGTAAGATGTTGCACCGTATCAGTAAAGTAACTACGATCCATCGATTACGCTTCTAGATCTTAAGGCCTTTACTCGTGGAAGTTCTTGGATGCCCTAGAATATCCTTGAATATAACATCTTTTCGGAACTATGCGCCATGGACCTGTAGGATGTTACACCGTATCAGTAAAGGAACAAAAATTCATTTATTACGCTTGTAGATCTTAAATTCTTTATTCGCGGACATTTTTGGATGATCTAGAGCATATTTGGGAAAAAGTTTTCTACAGAACCATGCTCAATGGATCTGTAGGATGTTACACCGCATCAGTAATATAGCAACAATTAATTCGAATGAGTGTAATCAGTTTCGTACCTTTTAATTCCGCCCTATGTTGCTTATCCTTTGACAGATACGCGTATTTCGACTACCACTTGTAATCTTCCTCAGTGTCAGTTATCCAGGAGTGGATAACTGACACTAAGGAAGATTACAAGTGGTAGTCAAAATACGCGTATCTGTCAAAGGATAAGCAACATAGGGCGGAATTAAAAGGTACGAAACTGATTACACTCATTCGAAGAGGGTATATTCTGCTTAGAGGGTTCGAAAAGTCGGTACAAGAACAATTATTTGATTACGCTCGTAGATTTTCAGGCCTGTACTCGTGAAAGTTTTGGAGGTCCTAGAATACCTTTGAAAAGTACGTCTCTATAGAAATATGCTCTAAGGACCTGTAGGATATTGCACCGTATCAGTAATGTAACTACAATCCATCGATTACGCTTGTAGATCTTAAGGCGCTTACTCGCGAAAGTCTTTGGATAACCTAAGTTGTTGGATAACCTAGAACATATTATAATTTGTTTTTATCAGAACCATACTCTAGGAATCACCTTTAGAAAACCCCCCCGTTTAATCCCTCCTAGCCCCCCATGTATTATCCCCCCCTCCAACAAACAGACCCCTACCCTTACCCTACCCCTACCTCCACACATCTCTTTCCTGCAGACCTCTTACATCATCATCTGCCCCACCTCATACCACTCTTCAATCCCATTGCAACCCTTTCCCATAAATCCCCTTTCATCCTTTTAGTAAGAGTTCCCTTCTGGACGTTTAGCGCGAGAAGGTTGAAAAACCCGTGTTAACTCGAGATACCGTGTAAAAAAAAGTGTTACCTAATTTGAGAAACCGTGTACAAAAACCTTAGTGTAATGTGATAAGTTTTCCTTGCCAGTCCTTAAGCAAGTTCTGTAATAATTGACTTGAAGGTCAATGAGTCAAGTTCCGGTCATAATGTCTTTAAATCTGAAATCCAGTATCACCAACCTAGCACCAACAAGTTAAACGAACCCAACACCACCCAGTACTTGGCTGTAAGGTTGTTAGTCCAGTTCTAGTCCTGTTCGCCTACATCTTGACGCGACGACGACGACGCGTCGACATTCTTCGTGTATGTGTTTACTGTACGACCGCGACCAGTCAGTAGTGGCAAGTGTGGATGGTGGTGCGTAGGACGACATCATGAAATCAGAAATGTTTTTAATCAAGACAACCCGAGCAGGAGAAAATAGCTGAGGAATAACTAACTCAGGTATGGAAAACCGAATACCTACAACCTGAATGAGGTATTAAGCAGCCCTGCATAAGAGGTAAAATACCTAAAATAATAACTGGTGTGTATTCTGTGCATAACGCGTGAATAATGACATCAGGTATGGCAATACCTAAATAATAATCGGCGATTTTTCCATACAAATGGCGATTTTTCCATAATTGAATAATACCTCAAACAGTCCTCAACACCAAACTAATAACTCGTTGAGGTATTTCATCAATACCTACAAAATACCAAAATAAGTTATTTTCAATACCTGGATAACCGACCAATACCTTGTCTTGGTATGATACCTGACTTTGGTATGCTCCAGTTATGTGGCAGTTATTCATTCCTGCTCGGGAACCTAAATAAGCAGCAGCACCTTGCTCAACACTACTGTGTGGCGCGTAGCACATGGACGGAACGAGATTAATTTTGATCAACTTCATGCCATCCAGTTGGTTGGACACTAATTTGCCATCCCGCAACGCCGCCACACGCTTCTCGGATTGGGTTCATTAAGATTTGTATCGTCCGGCGGCAAATGGAGGCTAGATTGCTTGTTTACGTTACCCGGCACACGGGATGTGAAGGATTGAAATAGACTAATCGGGGCTTTCGTCGTGATTTTTATGAATTTTGTTATGGTTCGTCACGAGACTCTTGGCTTAATCAGTGTCCACCGGAATTACATTTATGTCATTTGATACCACAAATCGAGGCCGGAAGCCGGAAAGAAGGCCAACTTATGGAACCTACCTTCCTTGAAAGTGTACATCGAAAGTCACCTTGAACACTATTAACTTTTAATGTCTGGTGAAATTGCCGAGCATACCTTCTCTGTAGTAATGACCAGTGAATAAATAAAATTCTCATTAAAATTCCTACTGCTTGCCGATTGAGTCTTCCAACACAAATCACAAAAATCCCGTGTTGCTTGTTGGCCGGTTAAGAGCGATGACCAGGCCTGGCCTACCAAAGTACCAAAGCAACTAACAACGATGGAAAGCGATAGGAGGAAACATGCACAGCACCACTCGGAGGGACAACACGTCTTCTTGCGATGAATCACGACGGGAATGGTTGTTGGTCTTCCCACCCACACATATGGCAGAACTTGAGTTATGGAGCTGCTAGCAGGTTCCTTCTAGCGAGTGTGATCTATACGTTACTGATTGGGCGCTGCGCCAACCAAGAAGGGTGGTTGATTTGGTTAATAAGGTTGTCGAACCCGTTGACGACGTCAATGCTTGGATGTTGCATCTTCGATATGGCAAATAAGAATGGGAAAAGGCACACTCTTACATGCGTTGGCTACAGAGAATGTTTCCAAGTTGTTCTAGTTAACCTGTTCAAACTGTTCCAACGGTATTAATCCAGAGAAGCTCTTTAAACTGCTCCAGTAAAGCCAATCAAGCTGTTCGGGACAAGTTGTAGAAGCTGTTCAAAAAAAAAAAATCTACTAAAGCTGTATTACAGAATTCTTTCAAACTAAGGCATTGTCCACTTAGAATCCGGACGGACATTTTCTCACTTTTTCCATGTTAACTTACTTAAAAATCTGCACAACGGTGGTAAATTTTAGAATAAACCCCTTCGGCATGTTAGTCCAACAATCAGGTCGTCTATGCAATTTCCTGAGTACCTTGATTAGTCTGATTGGGATACCGAAAAAAAAAATCCAAACGTTTTTCTTATTGCGATATGAGGGGCAATTTGGTGAGTAGGGTGAACGCGGAATTTGAGTGTTTTTTCGTTGATAAACACTACCCATATATGAAGATAGCACTGAATGGCTCCGGTTGCCGTGACAGATCATCAAAATAGGTATAACATCAATAGATCCCTTGTGTACGTTTTTGAAATGCAGCACGCGGTTATTGAGGCTGTCATCCTTGTATAAATTTGTTCTCATCATCTTGTTTTTAAAAAAAACGATGCCCAGAGTTCGAACTTCTTGCCAAATCTTCGAATTCCAAGCAGACTTATCAGTGAACCCAAGCTTTAATCTTCTGGGGACACTTCTTTATGCCATGAATAACAACATCTGTGCTCAAGAAACATAATGGTTTTGGAGATATTAACATTTTTGCGACTGTCGTACATGACCACGCTAAATTTTCAACGTATTTGTGCAAGATTTTTTTCCTTCTCTTGTCTTCAATCTGAAATAACTTTTAAGCAGCTGGACGTATGGTCACTGTCACCGGTCCAAACAAACCAGAAGAGAAGAAGAAGAAGAAGAAATAACTTTTCACTCGATGCAAGAAAATCGATTAAATTTTCACCATTAAAAGAGTGCTAGTGTAAGATCAGACTGCTGTAAAAGAATGAAGATTGTGATCATTGAGAGCGTCCCTAAAAAATATGCCATGCGTCCGGATTCTAAGTGGACAATGCTTTATTGAAGCCGTAGACGTTGTTATCACTGCTCAAACTGTCACAGAAAGGATTTTCAAACTGTTCCAGAACACAAACAGCTTCTTCAGAGCTGTTCTAGAGAAACTATTTCAAAGAAAGCAGCTCAAACGGTCCTTGGAAAAAAAACTATAATAGTTGTCCCAAGTGTTCCAGAGAATTGGTTGAAGCGTTCCTAACGAAAAAATCAAACTAGTGTGACGATGGGTATTATCGGCAGGTTGGTTCTCTTCGTCATGAGTGGTTTTTGTCGGTCAAATTGCCTGAAACTTTAATGGCCAAGTTCAGCTTGGTTGGGAAGGATTTGAGACCAAATCTGGGTTCAACAGCTTTCAAAACCGCCCCATGACGAACGAACTACCGAAAATGCACAATTTCCCTTATTTCAGAGAAACTGTTGTTCAAGCAGTTCCAGTGAAACTGTTCAACTTGATCTTCACAAGTTGTTTCAAAAGATCAGTTAAAAGTGCTCTTTTGAAACACTTCCAGTTGTTTCATAAAGACCGTTTACTGGAGAAGTCGTTCAGTCTGTTGAAGTTGTGTTACAAAAAATCAGTTCTTAATTGTAAAAGCTGTTCAAACTGTTCCAGAGAACAGGTTAAATTTGTTCCAGAGCTATTCAAGTTGTTCCTCAAATGAAAAACTGTTCAATCTGTTTTAGAAGATTACGAAGACAAGCTGTTCTTTTTTTTCAGATTAACTGATCAAATAGCTCCAAAAATTTGAAACTAACCGTACCAGAGAAAGTCTTTAAACTGTTTCAGAGGTTTTTGGGAGAAGATGTTAAAGCTATTGTAGGTATTCCAGTAAATCTGTTTGTTCAAGTTGTTTTAGAAATAGTTGAAACTGCCCCATACTGTACAAACTATTGCAGATAATCTGATCAAACTGTTCCAGAGAGGTGGTTCAAGCTTTTCCATAGAAACAATTCATTAATGTTTATCAGGAAAGCTGTTCTAACTAATCCTGACATAGTAAACGATCAATTCCAAAGAAGATTCTCATTTTATTCTTATCAACTGAACAGCTGTAGCAGCTATTCAAGCTGTTTCAGGTGTCTTTTAGAATAAGTAGGAAAATATTAACCCACAATACTGTAGAATGCTAGGTAGAATGTGTTCAAACTATTCCAAAGAAGTGGTTAAGCAGATCCAGAGAAGCAATTCAAACTTTTTCAGAGAAACGGTTCGAGCTGTTCCAGACATGGTAAACAACCTAAGAAGTTTCTCAAGCTGTTCAAATTGTTCCAGAAATGCTGTTCATGTTCTACCTCAGAAACTATTCAGCTTGTGCCAGAGCAGCTGTCAACGTTTTTCTAGTAAAACTGATCAAGTGTACCAAAAAGCTGTCCAAACGGATCCAATAATGTTGTTCGAGCTATGTATTCCAAAGAAATTGTTCAAAAGGTTCCACATCCACAAGCTGTTTAACAAGTTTCTCTGGAACAACTCGACTGTTGAAAGATGTTGATCGAGCAGTTGCAGAGGAACCCTTCAAACTTTTACTGTTCAAGTTCCTCCCAGGATTTCGAAGGAAGTCCCTTCAGTATTTCGAAGGAAATACTCCCAGGATTTCGAAGGAAATCCTCCCAGGATTTCAAGGGAAATCCTGCAAGGATTTTGAGGGAAATCCTTGCAGGATTTCGTGGGAAATCTTTCCAGGATTTCGAAGGAAGTCCTCACAGGATTTCGAGGGAACTCCTCCCAGGATTTCGAACGAAATCCTCCCAGGATTTCGAACGAAATCCTCCCAGGATTTCGAAGGAAATCCTCCCAGGATTTCGAAGGAAATCCTCTCAGAATTTCGAGGGAAATCCTCCCAGGATTTCGAAGGAAATCCTCCCAGGATTTCAAGGGAAATCCTGCAAGGATTTTGAGGGAAATGCTTGCAGGATTTCGTGGGAAATCTTTCCAGGATTTCGAGGGAAGTCCTCACAGGATTTCGAGGGAACTCCTCTGAGGATTTCCAGGAAAATCCTTTCAGGATTTCGAAGGAAATCCTTCCAGGATATCGAAGGAAATCCTTCCAGGATTTCGAACGAAATCCTCCCAGGATTTTGAAGGAAATCCTCCCAAGTTTTCGAGGGAAATCAAATTCCTCCCAGGATTTTCATGAAAATCCTCCCAGAATTTCGAAGGATATCCTGCCAGGATTTCGGTCCCAGGATTTAGATAAAAATTCTTCCAGCTATTCTAAGGAAACTCCGGAATTTCGAAGGAAATCCTCGCAGGATTTCAAGGGAAATCCTCCCAGGAATTCAAAGAAAAGAAAAATGTCTGAAACATATGGAGAAGCTTTCCCAGTCTTCTGAGACGTTTTCCCAAACTTTCGGAGATGCTTTCGTAGCTTCTGGAGAAGCTTTTCAAAATTTTAGGATAAGCTTTCCCAAGCTTCTGGAAAAGCTTTCCTAAGCTTCCGGAGAATCCTTACCAAGCTTCCGGTGAAGCTCTCCCAAGCTTTCAGTGAAGTTTCCCAACATTCAGGGGTAGCTTTTTAAATGTTCATGAGAAACTTTTTCAAGCCTCTAGAGCAGCTTTCCCAAGATTCTGAAGAAGTTTTCCCAAGCTTCTGGAGAAGCTTTCCCAAGCTTCTGGAGAAGCTTGCCCAAGCTTATGGGGAAGCTTTCCAGAAGCTTCTAGAAAAGCTTTCTTAAGCTTCTGGAGAAGCTTTCCAGAAGCTTCTGGAGAAGCTTTCCTAAGCTTCTGGAGAAGCTTTCCTAAGCTTCTGGAGAAGCTTTCCCAAGCTTCTGGAGATGCTTTCCTAAGCTTCTAGATAAACATTCCTAAGCTTCTAGAGAAGCTTTCCTAAGCTTTTAGATAAACTTTCCTAGCTTCTAGAGAAGCTTTCCTAAGCTTCTGAAGATGCTTTCCTAAGCTTCTGGAGAATCCTTACCAAACTTCCGGTGAAGTTTTCTCTAGCTTCCAGCGAAGCTCTCCCAAGCTTTCAGTAAAGCTCCCCAACGTTCAGGGGTAGTTTTTTTTTAAGTTCATGAGAAACTTTACCAAACTTCTGAAGAAGCTCTCCCAAGTTTCTGGAGAAGCATTTACAAGTTCAAGTATAAGTTTCCCAAGCTTTTGGAGAAGCTTTCCCAAGCTTCTGGAGAAGCTTTCCCAAGCTTCTGGAGAAGCTTTCCCAAGCTTCTGGAGAAGCTTTCCCAAGCTTCTAGAGAAGCTTTCCCAAGCTTCTAGAGAAACTTTCCCAAACTTGTGGAGAAGCTTTCCCAAGCTGCTGGAGAACCTCTCCCAAGCTTCTGGAGAACCTTGCCCAAGCTTCTGGAGAAGCTTTCCCAAGCTTCTGGGGAAGCTTTCCCAAGCTTCTGGAAAAGCTTTGCCATGCTTCTGGAGAAGTTTTTCTAAGTTTCTTAAAAAAATTTCTTCCGCTTCCGATAAAGCTGTGCCAAGCTTTCCGAGAAGCTTATTCAAGATTCGAAGGAAGCTTTTTCTAACTTCCGGAAAAATCATCAAACATAACTTTTCTCCAATATTCAGAAGACACTTTCCAAGTAATAGCTATCCATGCTTCCGAAAAAATCACGGAGATCCACACTTTAATTTTCGAAAAAAAAATTGGAAGAGAAAGCTTTCAAACAGTTCAAAACAGATTCTGGAAAACACTTTTCAAGGTTTCAAGCAAAGTTTTCTAAAGCTCTCCCATTCCTGGAGCTTCTGGGTAAGCTTTCGGGATAGTTTTGAGGAAGATATTCAGAAATTTTCCGATACGCCTTCCTAAAGTTGCACAAAACTTTTGGGAAAATGGAAAGAGCTTTCTAAAAGTGTCAGGAAAAGCAGAGATGTAGCTAATTAGGACCAAACAGAACAAGAATTTCAAAAAAAAAAATCGAAAATATATAGAAAATATCTTGAAAAAGATTTTCAAGAGATCATGAAGTATCTTTTTAAGAAATTTTGGAGAAACTTTTCATGATTATACTAAAGAAATACTAAAGAAGTATTTCGAGAGCTTATTGCAAATTTTGTCTTAAGATTGCAAAAAAAAATCACAAGTAGTTTTCCGATTGTCTCGTTCTTTTAGACAAGGAATTTGAAAGATTAGAACATGTTTGTAGTAACTTTCAATTCATATAAATAACAATATTAATTATCAGCGAATTTATTTCCTCATAAAAAAAATCCAAATGTAAAACTATTAATAGCCGAGAGAAGACATTGTACCCATCGTAACCATCGAGTCGCGTCCAACGATCAATAAACCGATCATAAAACCGGACTACCGGATACATTAATCGACATGCAAACCATGTCTTCTTCGTCCCCGATCTTTGTCGCCGTCCCTTCATACCCAGGCATTACCCAATCCCATGCACAGCAGGCCCGGCCCACCCACTCGTTCGTGCTTGGACGGACCACACCTACCTCAATTTCTTTCCGGTAGAAATCCTCGATCGTGGGGTCGTACTTTTCGATGAAGCAACCGGACACGAACTGCACGGTGAGGGCCGATTTACCAACTCCACCGGAGCCCAGTACAACGACCTTGAATTCGCGCATTTTGTGGCCGTTCCTCCGTTACTACGTTGCTAGCCGCTGCTTCAAGTGCCGCGCGCAGGGCTGTGAGCCGTGAACCGATAAACAACAGCACCGCACACCAACACCAGCCAGGGGTGTGTGTGTTTGTTTCTGATCGAAAGAAGCACTCTGCTCACTCAACTGTGAGCACAACTCGC
The DNA here is from genome assembly GCF_035046485.1 of Aedes albopictus. NCBI lineage: Eukaryota > Metazoa > Arthropoda > Insecta > Diptera > Culicidae > Aedes > Aedes albopictus. Next base: position 375,314,933 of record NC_085138.1, on the reverse strand, counting down.
TCAGACCTCGGATTATTAAACCCGATATTGATAATCACAACAAAACACGCTCACTCACTATTCGCACTCACTGCTTCTCGGAACGGCGATGATGACGATGAATCACACTGCTCTTAGGTAGAGGGCGGTGGAAGCGAAATTTTTCAGTAAACTTTCCACTCTTCTATGCTTTTCTGAACTTTTTCACCACATTGAAACACAAACACTGACGGAGCGACGGCACTGTAGAAAGGAAAAATAAAAATTATGAAAAATAACAACAACAATAACACAGTGAATTTGCTTTGATCTCGTTTTTTTTTGCCTGCCTCTGACTCGCTCTTTTCTTCCTATTTCACCATCATCATAATCATAAACGCGCTGCGCTCGCTCAATTGATTGCGAGCGAACCACTAATATTGCGAAAGAAAAACCGAGCGCCGTGCACAAATTGCCGCAACTTTTCTCCGCTCTCTTTGCACCGCGCTTCGCATGCAGTGCAGTAGGCTGCGATCTCGCGTGGTCAACTTTCTTCCGATCTACGCCGATCCGAGATCCGATTCGCCTGATTTCTCACTCGCGCCCGCACACTAGATTGCAGCAGCCCTGCACTTTGCTTCTCGTCCACCCCTGCGAACTACGGCCAATGCAATGGTTGCTGTGTGAGTGCCCTGCTGTTGTTGCAGCCCTTCTGAGTAATTACACACTATCTAGGGGGTTTTTCGAGCTCTTCTCGCTCCAATCGTAACAATAAGTCGTCGTCGTCGACATCGTCGTCATGATTCGCAGTTTTGATACGTTTCTTTCTCGGAATCAGTGATACCACACGGCCAACGAACGAATGTTTATAATCAAAGCAGGGTTGCCAGATGAAGTCTTCGAACTCTAAACCTTTCATTAGAATTGAAACTAAGGGTTGCTGAAGGAGCTCTCCAGGGAGATTCTTAAAAATTTACCCCAATAACTCCATCAGGAATCCACCAGGAGTTACTAGAATCTTTCTAGAGGTGCTATAAAAAAATTCTTTAGGAATTGATGCAATATTTCTATGAGGATTTTTTCAATGAGTTTCTTTAAAGACTTTTTAGCAATTACTCCAGGAGATTTTTCAGAAATTTCTCAAAGAGTAAGTATCTCTTGGAGTTCTTCCACTCTTCAACACTACGCAGGAAATCCTCGCAGGATTTCGAAGGAAATCCTTTCAGGATATCGATGGAAACCCCTTCAGTATTTTCAAAAAAACCCTTTCAGGGTTTCGAAGAAAATTCTCAGGATTTCGAAAAAAATCCTATCAGGATTTCGAGGGAAATCCTATCAGGATTTCGAGGGAAATCCTTTCAGGATTTCGAGGGAAATTCTATCAGAATTTCGAAGGAAATCCTATCAGGATTTCGAGGGTAATCCTATCAGAATTTCGAAGGAAATCCTATCAGGATTTCGAGGGAAATCCTATCAGGATTTTGTGGGAAATCCTATCAGGATTTCGAAGGGAATCCTTTCAGGATTTCAAGGGAATCCTTTCAGGATTTCAAGGGAAATCCTATCAGGATATCGAGGGAAATCCTTTCAGGATTTCGAGGGAAATCCTTGCAGGATTTCGAGGGAAATCCTTTCAGGATTTCGAGGGAAATCCTTTCAGGATTTCGAGGGAAATCCTTTCAGGATTTCGAGGGAAATCCTTTCAGGATTTCGAGGGAAATCCTTTCAGGATTTCGAGGGAAATCCTTTCAGGATTTCGAGGGAAATCCTTTCAGGATTTCGAGGGAAATCCTTTCAGGATTTCGAGGGAAATCCTTTCAGGATTTCGAGGGAAATCCTTTCAGGATTTCGAAGGAAATCCTTTCAGGATTTCGAAGGAAATCCATTCAGGATTTCGAAGGAAATCCTTTCAGGATTTCGAAGGAAATCCTTTCAGGATTTTGAAGGAAATCCTTTCAGGATTTCGAAGGAAATCCTTTCAGGATTTCGAAGGAAATCCTTTCAGGATTTCGAAGGAAATCCTTTCAGGATTTCGAAGGAAATCCTTTCAGGATTTCGAAGGAAATCCTTTCAGGATTTCGAAGGAAATCCTTTCAGGATTTCGAAGGAAATCCTTTCAGGATTTCGAAGGAAATCCTTTCAGGATTTCGAAGGAAATCCTTTCATGATTTCGAAGGAAATCCTTTCAGGATTTTGAAGGAAATCCTTTCAGGATTTCGAAGGAAATCCTTTCAGGATTTCGAAGGAAATCCTTTCAGGATTTCGAAGGAAATCCTTTCAGGATTTCGAAGGAAATCCTTTCAGGATTTCGAAGGAAATCCTTTCAGGATTTCGAAGGAAATCCTTTCAGGATTTCGAAGGAAATCCTTTCAGGATTTCGAAGGAAATCCTTTCAGGATTTCGAAGGAAATCCTTTCAGGATTTCGAAGGAAATCCTTTCAGGATTTCGAAGGAAATCCTTTCAGGATTTCGAAGGAAATCCTTTCAGGATTTCGAAGGAAATCCTTTCAGGATTTCGAAGGAAATCCTTTCAGGATTTCGAAGGAAATCCTTTCAGGATTTCGAAGGAAATCCTTTCAGGATTTCGAAGGAAATCCTTTCAGGATTTCGAAGGAAATCCTTTCAGGATTTCGAAGGAAATCCTTTCAGGATTTCGAAGGAAATCCTTTCAGGATTTCGAAGGAAATCCTTTCAGGATTTCGAAGGAAATCCTTTCAGGATTTCGAAGGAAATCCTTTCAGGATTTCGAAGGAAATCCTTTCAGGATTTCGAAGGAAATCCTTTCAGGATTTCGAAGGAAATCCTTTCAGGATTTCGAAGGAAATCCTTTCAGGATTTCGAAGGAAATCCTTTCAGGATTTCGAAGGAAATCCTTTCAGGATTTCGAAGGAAATCCTTTCAGGATTTCGAAGGAAATCCTTTCAGGATTTCGAAGGAAATCCTTTCAGGATTTCGAAGGAAATCCTTTCAGGATTTCAAAGGAAATCCTTTCAGGATTTCGAAGGAAATTCAGGATTTCGAAGGAAATCCTTTCAGGATTTCGAAGGAAATCCTTTCAGGATTTCGAAGGAAATCCTTTCAGGATTTCGAAGGAAATCCTTTCAGGATTTCGAAGGAAATCCTTTCAGGATTTCGAAGGAAATCCTTTCAGGATTTCGAAGGAAATCCTTTCAGGATTTCGAAGGAAATCCTTTCAGGATTTCGAAGGAAATCCTTTCAGGATTTCGAAGGAAATCCTTTCAGGATTTCGAAGGAAATCCTTTCAGGATTTCGAAGGAAATCCTTTCAGGATTTCGAAGGAAATCCTTTCAGGATTTCGAAGGAAATCCTTTCAGGATTTCGAAGGAAATCCTTTCAGGATTTCGAAGGAAATCCTTTCAGGATTTCGAAGGAAATCCTTTCAGGATTTCGAAAGAAATCCTTTCAGGATTTCGAAAGAAATCCTTTCAGGATTTCGAAAGAAATCCTTTCAGGATTTCGAAAGAAATCCTTTCAGGATTTCGAAGGAAATCCTTTCAGGATTTCGAAGGAAATCCTTTCAGGATTTCGAAGGAAATCCTTTCAGGATTTCGAAGGAAATCCTTTCAGGATTTCGAAGGAAATCCTTTCAGGATTTCAAAGGAAATCCTTTCAGGATTTCAAAGGAAATCCTTTCAGGATTTCGAAGGAAATCCTCTCAGGATTTCGAAGGAAATCCTCTCAGGATTTCGAAGGAAATCCTCTCAGGATTTCGAAGGAAATCCTCTCAGGATTTCGAAGGAAATCCTCTCAGGATTTCGAAGGAAATCCTCTCAGGATTTCGAAGGAAATCCTCTCAGGATTTCGAAGGAAATCCTCTCAGGATTTCGAAGGAAATCCTCTCAGGATTTCGAAGGAAATCCTCTCAGGATTTCGAAGGAAATCCTCTCAGGATTTCGAAGGAAATCCTCTCAGGATTTCGAAGGAAATCCTCTCAGGATTTCGAAGGAAATCCTCTCAGGATTTCGAAGGAAATCCTCTCAGGATTTCGAAGGAAATCCTCTCAGGATTTCGAAGGAAATCCTCTCAGGATTTCGAAGGAAATCCTCTCAGGATTTCGAAGGAAATCCTCTCAGGATTTCGAAGGAAATCCTCTCAGGATTTCGAAGGAAATCCTCTCAGGATTTCGAAGGAAATCCTCTCAGGATTTCGAAGGAAATCCTCAAAGGATTTCGAAGGAAATCCTCAAAGGATTTCGAAGGAAATCCTCAAAGGATTTCGAAGGAAATCCTCTCAGGATTTCGAAGGAAATCCTCTCAGGATTTCAAAGGAAATCCTCTCAGGATTTCAAAGGAAATCCTCTCAGGATTTCGAAGGAAATCCTCTCAGGATTTCGAAGGAAATCCTCTCAGGATTTCGAAGGAAATCCTCTCAGGATTTCGAAGGAAATCCTCTCAGGATTTCGAAGGAAATCCTCTCAGGATTTCGAAGGAAATCCTCTCAGGATTTCGAAGGAAATCCTCTCAGGATTTCGAAGGAAATCTTCTCAGGATTTCGAAGGAAATCCTCTCAGGATTTCGAAGGAAATCCTCTCAGGATTTCGAAGGAAATCCTCTCAGGATTTCGAAGGAAATCCTCTCAGGATTTCGAAGGAAATCCTCTCAGGATTTCGAAGGAAATCCTCTCAGGATTTCGAAGGAAATCCTCTCAGGATTTCGAAGGAAATCCTCTCAGGATTTCGAAGGAAATCCTCTCAGGATTTCGAAGGAAATCCTCTCAGGATTTCGAAGGAAATCTTCCCGGGATTTCGAGGGAAATCCTCCCAGGATTTCGAGGGAAATCCTCCCAGGATTTCGAGGGAAATCCTCCCAGGATTTCGAGGGAAATCCTCCCAGGATTTCGAGGGAAATCCTCCCAGGATTTCGAGGGAAATCCTCCCAGGATTTCGAGGGAAATCCTCCCAGGATTTCGAGGGAAATCCTCCCAGGATTTCGAGGGAAATCCTCCCAGGATTTCGAGGGAAATCCTCCCAGGATTTCAAAGGAAATCCTCAAAGGATTTCGAAGGAAATTCTTTCAGGATTTCGATGGAAATCCTCCCAGGATTTTGAGAGAAATCCTCCCAGGATTTCAAGAGAAATCCTCCCAGGATTTCGAGAGAAATCCTCCCAGGATTTCGAGAGAAATCCTTCCAGGATTTCGAGAGAAATCCTCCAAGGATTTCGAGAGAAATCCTCCCACGATTTCGAGAGAAATCCTTTCAGGATTTTGAGAGAAATCCTGCCAGGATTTCGAGAGAAATCCTGCCAGGATTTCGAGAGAAATCCTGCCAGGATTTCGAGAGAAATCCTGCCAGGATTTCGAGAGAAATCCTTTCAAGATTTTGAGAGAAATCCTTTCAGGATTTCGAGAGAAATCCTTTCAGGATATCGAGAGAAATGTTTTCAGGATTTCGAGAGAAATCCTTTCAGGATTTCGAGAGAAATCCTTTCAGGATTTCGAGAGGAATCCTTTTAGGATTTCGAGAGAAATCCTTCCAGGATTTCGAGAGAAATCCTTCCAGGATTTCGAGAGAAATCCTTCCAGGATTTCGAGAGAAATCCTTCCAGGATTTCGAGAGCAATCCACCCAGGATTTCGAGAGCAATCCTCCCAGGATTTCGAGAGAAATCCTTTCTGGATTTTGAGAGAAATCCTGCCAGGATTTCGAGAGAAATCCTTTCAGGATTTTGAGAGAAATTCTTTCAGGATTTCGAGAGAAATCCTTTTAGGATTTCGAGAGAAATCCTTCCAGGATTTCGAAAGGAAGCCTCCCAGGATTTGGAGAGAAATCCTCCCAGGATTTTAAGAGAAATCCTCCCAGGATTTCAAGAGAAATCTTCCCGGCATTTTGAAGGGAATCTTACCAGGATTTCAAGAAAAATTCTCACAGGATTTCGAGATAAATATCGAGGGAAATCTCCCAGGATTTCGATGGAAATGCTTCCAAAATTTCGAGGGAAATCCTCCCAAAATTTAAAGAAAAATTTTCACGGGATTTCTGGGTTAGTCCTCCCAGGATTTTGGGAGAAATCCTCCCAGGACTTCGGGAGAAATTCTCCCTGGATTACGGATGTCAATGGAATTCCTCCCAAGATTTCTAGGGAAATCCTCTCAGGATTCAGAGGGAAATATTCCCAGGATTTCGAGGGAAATTATTCCTAGATTTCTAGGGAAATCCTTCCCAAGATTTCGAGGGAAATTCCCTCAGGATGTCAAAGGAAATACTCCTAAGATTTCTAGGGAAATGCTTTCAGGATTACGAAGGAAATCCTTCCAGGATTTCGAGAGGAATCCTTCCAGGATTTCAAAGGAAACTCTCCTCTGATTTCGAATTAAATCCTTCCAGGTTTTTAAGGAAATCCTCTCAAAATTTCTAAGGAAATTTCCCCAGGATTTCAAAGAAAATTTTCACAGGATTTCAAAGGACAATCTCCCAGGATTTTGAAGGAATTCAACCCAGGATTTCAAGAAAAATCCTACCAGGAACTACTGAAGGAACTTTTAAAGCAACTTTTGGAGATATCCCTGGTCCTTTAAAAGGAGGTCCTTGTCCTTGGAGAACTCCAGGAAGAACTTAGAAACTCTTCGAGAACGTTCTGTACATAGCTAGTCGCGTTCGGTAATTTTTACCGAAATCTTAACTGCTGAACGTTCGGTAACGGGCTCTTAATGAAATTATGTAAGTTTGTAAGATCTCCTGAAGGAACTCTTAGAGGAACCTTGAAGGCAATGCTTGTAGAATATTTTTCTCAGAGATTCGTCTTTAAACGCATTGATGCTCACTTGCGAAGATTCGAAGACTTTCCTAGAGAATCCTTGAAAAATCTTTGAATTTCTCGATTGAGTTCGATTTAACCCTTGAATCAACTTCAAAATAAACGTGAAGAGCTCTGAATGTATCTCCTTACAGAAATTTTGATGGAACTTAGCATTGAGTTCCAGAAGAATTTATTTAAGAAAATTATGAGTACTTATCAGTAAATTGTTTGAACAAATCTTTGAAAACACCCTTTGATGGAGAGAAAGTATTATATTATCTAATATAGTGACATTTTTCTGAAGTTCATGATATATTATCTGAAGGGTTTTCCAGTAAAAGATTCTTAACGGAGATATGAAAAGATGTATTTGTATTTAACAGGATCCCTTAAAATTTCCGGTATAAATCCTTCATTAATCAATATATTGATTCAAATCGAAGACATTACATCAAATCTGGCATCCCTGCGCATGGATCACACTTATCGACGATGACGGCAACTTGTTTTCTTCAGGGCTACTTCAGAGCCCACACACAGCCCTACACACAAAAACTCACATCAAAGCACTCGGTTGCTGCGTGTGACTACGCTGCGATGGATGAGGAATATCGACGACTACGACGATGGCCTGCTGCTTTGCTTTCACGAAGCGAATGATGATAACGCGAACGATGATTAAGAAACAATGAACCGATTGTGTACACTAATTACATCGAATACATCGAAAACGGTGGCGGCGGGAACTAGGTACTATAACACACGCGACCAAGCGAGCTAATCAAAGACGACGAGATAACGGCGATCGTACATATACTGTAGAAGTACTCAGGAGCAGCAGTTGAAGATCATTGACTTTGGGGTTTTTGATCGAGAGCTCGCTCGCGGAAATAGTTGTTCCGTGGAAAAAAGTCGCAAACACAGCCCTCGTTCTGAACAATTGTTTACCCCCTTTTGCTAATATATATTTCAGCTGACGACGGTGGAATTTCGGCCTTTGTTTTACCACATCCAGGGCAGGAGATAGCGATCATTAATTCTGATTGCGTGGCGACGGCTTCAGTCCTAATCAGTCTTCGGTCATTGTGCGTTTACGACACGGATGTTCGTCGTCGTCGTCGGGCAGTCTCTTGCTACTGAGCTGAGGAGTTGCCGCCACGGAAACGGAGATCCAATTTCGGTGAGGGTGATCTCGTTTGTTGGTTCGGTTTGGATGGCGGCTTTGATATGGAGATGGTGATGTTGAGGCGATTTGGTTTCGTCCAGTGCTTTTCAGACGTTCAAATTAGGAATGGGAAGCGCTGAAAGGTGAGAGAGAAAAGTAATCATTAGAATAATTGTTATAAGAAGAGTAATGCTACAAATATGTGATCAAAGTGGACAAAACCCCAGGAGAAGAATTTACTTTGACAACCGTTATTAGCAGAGTCCGGTAAGTAGATCGACCCCGTATATAATTATGAAACAGTAAGAGCTATTGATATATTTGCCCAAAAGTTCACGTGACCTATTGCTTGAGGGAACGACGCACCGCGGTTTTGCTTAATAATGATCGAGTTTATTCTTGCATCTCGCCCTATGTCTCAAAACCAGTTTGGTTTCAATGACTAATTCATAAATGAGCTTTCATATCTAGTTGAAACATTGTAAAACACCTACCATCTCCTTAATATAATATGATTGAATAATTATCCCTCCAATTTCGCTTCTGTGAAGTCCACGTATATTTCGGGTATAACCTGAATTCAATTCCCGACACACATTCTACGTGACTATAGTACACTATAGAAATTAGTCTACACAGGGAGAAATTTCTACTCAGTGGCTGAGTTGGTCATTGCCAATGGGTTGTCCCACTTTTAGCCGAAACTGAGTAAGAAAACAAAGGATTTTTCGGTTTCTGAGTAAGGCCAACTCAGTCATTGAGTAGGAATTTTTCTCGGTGTATAGTATAGGATGGTCAAAAATTATTACTTCTCCAAAGTGTACATTCAAAAAGTCGATCTTTCTCTATCCAAATCAAAGTCGAATTTCTTCTCTACCCAAATCAAATCATATGGTCAAAGTACGATTCAGCCGAAACTTTTAAATTGAAATGGATGTAGCTTCAAAATAACGCTCTCCGGTGATTCCCTAAGGAACTTTTATCCAAGGAGTCTCTCATAAATTTCTCATTGGATTCCTCCAGGAGCTCTTATTGACTTTCATCCAGGAACTCCTCCTGGAATTCCATAAGCGATTCCTGCTGCTTCTATTGTATGTATCCTCCAGAAACTCTTATTGTGATAGCTGCAGGAATCCCTCTAGGGATTTCTCCTTACATTCTTGCTGGGATTCTTTTAGGCAGTTTTCCTATGATACTTCCAGAAATGCTTGTGATTCTTCCAGAGATTTTTTAAAAGACTGATCCAGAAATTCCTCTAGAATTTTTATTCATGGTTTACTCTAGAAATTAATCATGGTATTACTCCTGGACCTTCTCAAAAGAATTCCAGCTGAAAGAATCTCAATAGAAATCTCTAGAGGAATCCCTAAACGAATTTCGGGAATAGTTAGAATTTCCAGAGAAATCTTAGAATGTATTACTAGAGAAAAATTTGTAATTAATTAGAAGGCACAGAATGTTGCTAACTGACAAATTGAGAGACGAATTAGTGTAAAAAATCGCGTTCTGGTGGCAATCGAACCCACAACTCCGTATTCGCTAGACCTCATGGCCATTTCTTTCAGGGTTCCTTCGGCAGGGTCGTTTTTTAATTGAAAATTACTGCGGTGGTGGAATTAAATCAGCAATTTCCTTGGATTTTTTTCTATAATTTCAAAGGCTTTTCCTCTGAAATTATTTAAGCATTTTTTTTCTCAGTTATTTTGCAAATTTCTCTGGCAATTTTATTGTGATTACTTTTGTAATTCTTCATAATTTAATTGCATTTATATTTAATGCTTCCGTTTTTATTTTTTACTTTTATCTACGTGTATTTTAACATTTGCTAATTCTACACTACTTCCGAAAATTGCTGAATTGGAAATTCAAAAATTTTCAATTGGGCTTGCTCAAAGAAAATCCTATGAAATTCATGAAAAACTTCCAGACAAATTCCCAAACAAATGGCCGGAAAATTTTCCATCAAAATTACCATAGAACTTTCAAAGTAGTTGGCAAAAAAATTCATATAAGAATTACCAGAGGAATTCCTGAAGAAAATCTTAATGTTTTTTTTAGCGAATTGCTCAAATCCAATCTCAAAATAAATTGCCAAAATATATTCTATAAGAATTTCCATAAACATACACACAAAAATCTAAAAAATTCTCAAAGAATCTTCCTAAATCATCAAAAGAATATCTGAAGAATTTTGTATGAATTCCTAAGAATAATTGCCGTAGAATCACCGTGACAAAGATTTTTTTTTGTCATATAAATTACCGAAGGAAATCGCTAAGACATTTGCCGAATCAATTTTCGAACGAATTACCGAAGAAGTTCCCAAAGTAATCGAAGTTTCCAAAATTTCCCATGGAATTGCTGATGATATTCCTAAATAAACTTTCAATGCAAGTAACATGGGAGTTGCCAAATGTATTCCGAAATCATCTGCTGCAGGAATTCCGAATTATTGAAGAAAGCTAGAAGAAATTCTCTAAAGAATTTTCACGGTTTATAAAAGAATTTCCGGAGAAGTTTTCGATGAAATTGGCGAAGGAATACCGAATAGCATACTTAGATAATGAAAGTCCAAAAAATCTACACTCGGATACATCGTTTTCCAACAATTATCACACTCACCATGTACACCCTGCTTGGCACCGGAAAGTGTCAACAAACCCATTCCAGCAGATACTTAGAAGCAGTATCATATTTATCACCTTCCTTGTAACTCGGTGAAACAGCCGAGATGCAAGGGATATGCCTCACAATCAGCGGATCAGTGTACGAGTCCATGCCAATATTTTACGTACATATGAATCATCTATCGTTCCGGTTCTAGCAATTTCTAGACTCACTTTCAAGCTACGGCGGCTAATTTGCTGTGTGGAAAGGATGTAATTTGTACATCATTTTTACGACGCGAGTGATGTGCAGCGGAAGTGATGTGATATCACAAGATTTTTTATGCTGTGTACGAAAATCCCAAAAAAGTAGAATGACTGTAGAATAAAAAAAATGTGAGGAAGTGCCCAGAGTCATTGTCGAATGCATTACCAAAAGCTTAACTAAAAGAATTGCCTGAAGAGTAGTTGGAGAATTTCAAAAAGTAAATATTAATAGAATTGCTGACATTAAAAAAAACATGCTTGAAACTCCACTAAAAAATTGGCGAAGGGTCTCCCGAGGAAACATATTAAAAGATTTGCCAATGAAATAAAATAAAAAAATCCTAGTCCTAATGGAATTGCCGATGAAATTTTCAAAGGATACGCGAAAGCTGTTTAGTATCAAATTCCAAACATATTGCCAAAAAAATCTAGAAGAAATTGCAGGAATGGATCCAAAGATATTATCGAAGAAATTTGTCAAATGCAAAGGAACCACTGAGAAACTTCCAAAAAAATGAAATAAATTGCAAATTTCTTATATTATACGTACACACCAGACTCAATACAATGTTGGTTGTACGTAAGCCAAAATTTGCGGGCTAATTTTTCCAGCGACGCAGTATATCATTATACTTAGAAGTTGAGGGTGGATCGGTATTTCCTTTTACAAAAAAAAAAAAAAAAAAAACACAGCAAAACAACTTGGAAGCCACTGGCACCCCTAGGCACCCCCTAGGAAAAAATCCTAGATACGCCAATGCCACCAGATCATAAAACGCCATCACAATGCAACGAAGATATCCTTCTCTGTGGATGTGAAATACGATGTTTCGTATGCAAAAAATCCACGAACACCTTTGCTTGCATCCATCCTAGACGAAGGCGATTTGTTGTTTACATTTTACCGATGGGAAAAAAGTGTGCTTAATTTATTGAGCAGTTTTCGCTGCATTCTGCAGCAGTGAAATCCAACTTTGAAGTACCACAGAGCTTTTGTGGGGTGTGATTTGAAGGTCAGTTAAATAAGTAAATATGGCGAAGTGAAAATTGAACGATGATGAAGAACAATTCGGCCAGCTGCTGCTGTTTGGTACGGGTTCTTTCGTCATATGCAAAACGAAAAAAAATGTCAACTCGTAAGTGGAGTGAAATTTAAATGTGAAATTTAGCGTAACTATTCAGTACTATAGTACTTTCCAGTACTATCGAGACTGATTATTGATAGAATACATTTGTTTGCTTGCATCTAATGAGTCAATAAGGTAAGTTGGAATATCCGCAAGTATTGGGTATTATCCGTCTCCAATGTGACGCTAATTTTCGTCATTCCCGCATATGACGAAATAGATTTCTATCCCAGTTGAAAATGAGTAGTGTACATGATATCGTTATAAGCTGTTCAACCAGTAATTTCAGCTGTTTTACATTTTGCGAGAAATTCATCTTGGAATTTCTTCCAATATACCGTCAAAAATTAAATAGAGAGAGATTGAATTATTCCTGAATGTTTTATTGCAACATTTATAGAAAGTTTTTCAGCGAAATCCATGGAGGAATTTCCAGAAATTTACCACGTTAAATTTGCTAAAAACTTTCTTCCAGTATTGCTAGGAGAATTCTCGCAACAGTATCAGGCAAAACACCTGAAGTTTTCGATACAATTTGCAATTAAACATACAGTAACTTATTTATTTTAAAGGTGAATCTGAAGAGGGAAATTCAATCAAAGGTTATGGAGAGGTTCCAGGACGAATAATGTATAAATTACATTTGAAAAATACCTTTAAAATTTATTATTTAATTGCTAGAAGAATTTTAAGAGCAGACTTCCAGATTATTATGGTTGAGTTCTATTCATAGGACAGATATCCCGAACGTCCAGCGCCCTATTTATAAGACAGTACTTTTGAAGTGAAATTTAAAAAATATTTCCAAATACTGTCTTTGGAGAAGATGACAGAAGATCCATACTTCTTGCATGACGATTAATTAACCCTCTAATACCCAACCCCGTCTTTGGACGGGATATAGTTTGAGCATTTTTGTAATTTATGTTTCGTGGAAAATCAAAATTTTTATATTTTTGGCTGATGTTTAGGGCTGTTTTGTATATCTCAAAATGGTTTTTGGTGTATTTTGAAGCGTATTTACATTTTTTATAAAACCATTGAAAAATTGACTTAACCTTCTAGAAATCATTGTTTATTTTGTAATAAATCGCTACAATTAACATATTTTAATTTCTTCCCGAATCATTCTATCCTAGTTTTATAGTTTAAAGGAATCGCAAAATTACACGGAAAATAAAATTTTCTATGAAAAAAAAATGAAAATAAAAATAATTCAACAATAACCATAATATCTCAAAATGTTTTCATCTCAAAAAATCCGTACCCCAAATAGGCTTCCAGGAAAAACATAAAACTGTGAGGAAGTTCAAAAATAAAAAATAAAAAAAATCAAAAATTTCGCGAAATCGAGAATTAAAAAGAATCATCTTCCAAAACATGTTTAAATCGATTAAAAAAAAAGAAAAAAAGACACGGACAACGTCTTCAGCTTTCGGCTGTACAGACTGTTTTGAACTTAACATTAGACAACGGACAACGGAGCATGCACCAGTGGAAACGGGGAAGAAACTATTCTCACGAAAAGTTTGAACGCCCGCAGCGGGAATCGAACCCTCACCCCATAGCATGGTGCGATTATAAGCTTGGTGACCCTAACAGCACGGCTACGAGGCTCCACAATTTTAGATGGCAAAAAATGTTATTTAGATCAAAATCAAAAATTTGGGTTTTAGTGGGTTAACTTCAGAATTGTAAGTCCAAGTTCTAATGTGAATAATATTTATTTTCCAAATATCTATTAAATGGTATAACATTTGTAGTTGGTGTATTTGGCAAAGTTGCTCATATGGATTAGTTAATAATTTAAGCACCAGGATGGGATCATTCATTTGCAATCCTTTACATTCACTTGCTGTTAACTCGCTTCAGAAACATCGCAGCAAAAATCAATGTATGGAACACTTTTTCATTTTTGTTTTGCCTGAAGCTTTGTAGAAGAATATATTAGCGTAGAATCAATAGTAAAGTCAACAAAAGTATGCGTGTGCGACCCCAACGTTAATCGGCAAACTTTCAGATAAAACTGAAAAGTTAAATTCATCCATACATTGTTTTTCGATAGCATGCTTCTGAACTAAGATAATAGCAAGTGAATGTAACTCTTTGCAAATTAATGGTCCCATCCCTGATAATTGATTCGATTTGATAATATCTCAATGCAACAAAAGAATAACGTTTTGTTGTTGTTTTTTTTTTCAAATATGTTTATTTGGCCAAAATTAGTCTAGTAATACAATTATTAGTAATCAATCTGTCAACCAGGTGAAGCTGAGTAAAAAGAAATATTGTTGCCCGATTATGCGACGAAATATAACAAAAACTTTCAAGTACATAAGAGCCATGTGTCGAAAATAGTTTCAGTTAAAAATAACCGCACAAGATGGCGCTGATTAATTTGTCCTCAACCTAGTTCTACGTCCATCGTTGGCTAAGCGAGAAATAAAACCTTTTAACAGGATAATGAGCAAATTTAACATTTTATAGATTTGTACAATTATAGCAATTATGAAGATGTTTCAAAAAAAAAGTAAAAATATTAAGTTTGCTCACTATTTTGTTTTTTTTAGTCAACAATGGACGTTAAAAAAGACGGAATGTATTCTTCTTGGGATTCTTCCTGAGATCCCTTCAAGTATATTTTTAGAGATTGATTTGTAAATGTATCCTGGGTTTTCGTCAATAATTTCTACAAGGATTCTTCGCGGGATTTATCGAGAGTTTCCTCATGATTCGTTTTTTGATTCAGGATCATTTACGATGTTTTTTCTCCGGGTTTCCTTTTGAGATTTTTTTCAAGATTCTTCCATTGATCCGTCCCTTAGGAACTTCTCCTGGGAATTTCTCAGGGATTCTGACAAGTATTTCTTCAGGAGTTTTTCTCCGGAAATTCTTTAAGAATTGCTCTTGGGATTCTTTCATTGATTCCTTCCACGATTCCTTTAGGGAGGGTCCTCTCAGGCAACCTTCCCGGGACTCCATCATTGATTTCTCCTGTTATTCCTTGAGAGATTTCTCCCAGGATTATTTGCGGGTTCTTTCACGGATTATTCCTGAGACTTCATCTGTAATAACCTGAAACCATGCCTGAGACTAATCAAGAAATAACAGGATCCATCTTAACCCTTAAATGGATACCTTAAATGAAGGTCCGTTTTGGGACCCTGGGGTCCATTGGACCCCATCATATATTCTCATATATCTCGTGATCCTTACTTTTTAAAAGCATGGTGTTTTCAGCAAAGATGTTAGGTATGTCAAGGCCTATCTAGTGAGAAACAATACAGAAAATAAGGTGGCGCTAGAGAACATTCCAAAATGCTCCCAATCAATAGGAAGAAACGTACCTAGCATGTGGACAAGATGCTCAAAACAATAGCGTAAATCGCACTCCTGTAGATGGGTAGACATACATGTCCTGCGGCTCAAAAGGGGTTGTTCAAATGTTACGTAACACAGGCGGAGCGAGGGGGTCAAGTGCTGTGTTACGCTTTATACAAAATTTCCCATACAAAAGTTGTTACGTGGGGTAGAGAGGCATTCTAAAATTTTCAAATTTAGCGTTACGTATTATTTGAATGAACCCAACGAGACATCACAGACAAACAGATGTAAAACTGAAAAAATAACATCTCATATATCTCAAGTTCCTGACTGCTAGTAGAGTTGGTGTCTTCGGCAAAGTTGTTTGCTTGGGCAATGGTTGAACCGTTTGATTTGGTGCTTCACCACAAGGCGGCGCTAGTGAGCATACAAATATCATTTCTCATATATTTCAGGATCCTGATTACTTAGAAAGATGGTGTCTTTGGAGTTGTTTGGTAGGTTAAAATTTCACAGTTGATAAGCCATTTGATTCGGAACTCTGCCATTGTGTGGCGCTAATGAACTTGTACAGTTTATATCTGTCCTACATCGGGATGCTTATTATTTATAGAGATTTTTTTATAGTAAATTTAAAGTCTACAAATAGATTATGACGTTGCACAACCCAGACATTAGTGGCGCTAGTTAGCATTCAAATTTTATATCTTAGAGAAATCCCGGAATCAATTCCTGGAGGACTACCAGGGAAAATTCTTGTATCATGGGAGGCATTCCAGGAGGAATACCGGGAGGAATTCCGAGGGATCCTACTATGTATGAATTTTTAGTTGAATTGCTGGTGGAGTTCCCAGAACAATCTCTGAAGGAATTTCTGAAAGAAATCCGGAGGATAAGTGGATTTCCTAGATAAAGTCCGGGAGGAATCTTGCGAAGAATCACTGAAAGAATCCATGTATTAATTTAAAAAAAAAACAGGAGGACTTCCTTCAGAAATTGCGGAAGAAATGCCTGAAGGTATCCGTAAGAGAATCCCTGGATCAATCATCGATGGAATTTTTGGTGACAGTTTTGTAGAACCCCTGATGCTATAATTGAAACATCATGAAGCCATCCTGAAAGAATCCCTGAGAAATACCCGGATCCCTAAGGGAATTTGTGACCTTGGAAGGAATCAAGGGAGGTGTTTTCGAACATGTTTTTTTAGATAAGCTGGCTCTCAATAATTTGTGCGGTTTTATCAAAGATGCTGATTTTGTATGTTTTCACTGGGTCAAAATTATCAGTAAAATATAACCCATTGCCACCCGGTAGGAGTATTAATCACTAATAACTACATCAACAGGTAACGCTTAGTCAGATGAACATCTTTACAGAAAATACCAAAATTATATCTTTTCGTTGGACTGAGATATCGGTGAAATAAATTGATTGCGCAGGAGCGCCATCTAGTGAGATGATTTCAAATCAGAGATTCTTGAAATAGAAAAATTACATTCATATAAATAAATCTGTCGAAGTCATCAACTTAGAATATTTTCTCTCGATCGAGATATCAAATACCTTCTACTTCTTCTTCTTCTTTTTATTTTTCTTTATGGCTCTACGTCCACACTGGGACTTCGCCTGCCTCGCTTCAACTTAGTGGTCTTTGAGCACTTCCACAGTTATTAATTGAAGGGCATTATTTGCCTGACATTGCATGAATTTGTATATTGTGAGGCAAGTACAATGATACTCTATGCCCAAGGAGTCGAGAAAATTTTCCCGACCGGAACGGGAATCGAACCCGCCGTCTCTGGATTGGCGATTCATAGCCTTAACCACTAGGCTAACTGGAGCCTAGTGGCTGGTTGCATTAAGGTATCCTTCAGGATTCTTACTGGGTTTCCGAGATTTCTTTAGATATTTCACCTGGCTTGCCTTCAGGGATCCCTTCCGTGATTTTTATTCTCTATTGATTTTGTAGTCTCCTTAGATTTGTTCAGAGATTGGTTCACGAATTTTTCCCTGGCCATAAAAACTACTCCCGGTATTCTTTCTAAGATTCCTTCTTTGATTTCTCCCGAAACGCCCTCAGGAATGGCATTGGGTGATTCACCTAGATCCTTTCAGAGATTCCTTCAGAAATTTATCCCGTTATTCCTTCCTTCCTTCCTCTCAGGTTTCCTTTATGATATGTTTGGGGATATTTCTTAGGGAATTCCTCCTGAGATTGTGTTAACGTTTACTTCAAGGATCCTTGCAAGGTTTCTTTTTTAAGGGTTTCTTCGGGGACTCCTTTCACAATTCCTTCAAGGATTCGTTCATCAATTCCTCCAGCAATTTCTACACTATCCGCTGTTGGAATTTCGCCAGAAATTCCTTTAGAAATGTCTCCTTTGGTTTCTTCGGGGATTCCTCTTGGGTTGTTTCAGAAATCTCTCCCTAGATTTCTCAAGAGATTCCTCCAGGAAATTCAACGGGATTCATTTTGAGAGTAATTCAAAGATTACTCAAGCATTATTTTATGGCTTTATGGCGGGATTGCTACAGGAATTGTTTTAGAACTTTTCCAGGGTTTCCCTCTGGTACAATTCCTACTATAGAATCCCTCTCAGCATTCCTACAGTGAGTTCTACCGGGACTCCGTCACTGATTCTTCCCGGATTACCCTTAGGAGATTTCTCCAGAGATTATTTTAAGGATATTTTCAAGGATTTCTACCGGGATTTCATCATTTATTTCTATTTGGTTTAATTCCGGCATTTTTTTTAGGAAGATTGATTTGGGAACTCCTCCGAGGACTTCATCTGCATTCTTTCAGTAATTTCAGGGTATCTTTTAGGTTTTTTTCTCCTCCAGGATTTTCTCAGAGACTCTTTGAGATTCTTTCTGGGAATACTCCAAGATTCTTTCAGGGATTTCTTCCTGATACAAGATTCCTCCAGATAATATTTCCCAAAATAACTACGTGGATTACTCCATGTGGGGAGTAAAGGTATTCTTCGATAGGGTAATAAATACGTAATAATAGAAATTGTGAAAGAGAAAACTAAGAGAATTTTTTGAGATATATAGGCATTTCTGTAATAAGCTGTGGAGAAGAACGTGCCTCTGGAGCCAACCTACTGAAGCTGTAATGTAACCTGACAGTTCTTAGTGTATTCTTCTAGAATAGTTATCATCTCTTGCACTCCTTTAGCCTTGTTTTGTATCCATACGGATCGGAATGTACCGACAGTACAAGAGTTGAGCTGAATCAGAGCTCGCAAAAATGAATAGATCTTATATTGACCCAGTAGTTCCTAAAGCCTGTCTCCGCAATAATCAAGTTACAGAAATACGACATTAACTCAGCAACGGATACATAAAACAATGTTTAAACTTGGTCTGGGCCGCCTTAAAGTGTATTCATTTCAGGTGCAAAATTGCATGCAAATTGGTGCAGTACTTTTTGCTGTAGCAAGGGAACAGTAAAACGCGCGCTTGTCCAGGTGTCCAGGCTGCATCCTATCATCACACTCCACTCGAGCTCCTTCCTTGACCTGGTAGCAGTCATCCCGTTGACCCGTGTCGCCTTTCGTTCCCATGGACCCTGACCTCCGTTGCAGGCAACCCATCCACCCTAGGATCCTGTGCTACGTCTTCGCGATCGACTTATGCGGTCGATCCTTCTCCAGGTTGGACGTGCTATGGATCACACTCATGGGTCCATAACTTGTTGGGGCTATCACACGTAGCGGAACAACATAACAGCGGGACGAGAAAGAAAGCTTTCCGAACCGGAGTAACGCAAAACGGTTTAATGATCACGATTGAATGATTTATTTGCATTCTACTTTAAAACCAAAAACATTGCTCGACAACATAAAACAAGTTCAGGGTACATCTATTTGACACATCGGTTGTCTCGATTACGAGGGGTGCTCGAATGCATAGATAGCATATTCCCAACAGTAACGACGTGGCCTGCGCCGTTATTGGCCCAATAACATTTTAACTCTGGAAACGTGCACATTATTGAGGTTTGGTGTGATTATCCCAAGCCCCATCTATTCGTTCTATGTGCAATTCCACTAGCTCAAATCAATCACGAAGTAGCAAATACGAATTGTATGGTCTCTAATAGGGTATTGTACCATTTGGGCTGGTGTACCTATTTTGGGCACTTTCCGCTCTAACTATGTCAATTTCAAACCGATTAGTTTGAATATTATTTTTGTACAGAGTTAGATACTGTACGTGCCTAACTCTGTACAGAAATTCAAATCAATCGGTTTGAAATTGACATAGTTAGAGCGGAAAGTACCCAAAATAGGTACACCAGCCCAAATGGTACAAGAACCTATTCATGCTCGATACCTAACTATAGTTAAACAAATTCAAGCTGATAGATACACCTAGGTTTCCGTGAAAGGCCAAACTTTAAGCGGAATATTGACCATCGCCTACCAAATAACCTACACAACACCTGTCCAACACATACAATGTGGGCGCATTGTTCGCCTGTCCCCATCACAAAGGTCACCATCAGATAGAAATTGCGACCACCAGCAGCAGCGATCCAAGGTGAAAGCTCAATTATCAAGTGCGTCCATCACCTCTATACAATCTTCAAGCAGCGATGATGACAACTCTAATTCGCCATTGTGGTCTACTTCCTCCACTCCGTTACACCTTATTTTCTCGCCACGTCGAATTACGCGATATCATCGTGATGATGATGAACAGTGTTCGTTCACCTAAGTTAGGGCACTGGGAGGTGCGAGTAATTCCTCAGTACCTTCAGTCATCCGAGTCAGTCAGTCAGCGAGCTTATTCCTCCTACCTACCCGCTATCAGTCTGAGTCTGGTGATGATTGGATAGTACCGATAAAGTGCGATCTTGCAACGAACGCTGATGAGGAGACGTTGAGGTGCGGTGCGCAGCCCCCTTCTTGGATCAAATATTGACTTTTGTTATCAGATTTCCTCCTGATAGCCTATGAGTGTGGAGCAAAAGCAAAAGACCTTCACTCAATCACTTCACCCGGTTGGGCTCGGGCGGGTGAGCGAGCGGTCGTTGGCTCGAAGCGGAGGAAGACTGTTTGGTTTGGAGCAAAATGCATTCAAGCCTATACAAGATGGAGTAGAGATGGTGGAGTGTGGAGGGTGGCGGTGAGAAAAGACCCAGCAGAAAAACACCTTATAAATCAATTTCTGATTTTGCTTTCATCGCCTTGGAAGGGGCTGTCGTCGTCGTCCTCTGCTGTCCTCCCATCAGAGTCTCACTCACCCGCAACAGTCCATTGACTTTGAATCTCGACGGAGCTTCTCTTGTTGTTGTAGGTAGTTAGTGGAGCGCTTATCAGCTGGCAGTAACCAACCAGACACTCGCAGGGGGAATAGGTGTGAAACGGACCAAAAGCTTAAAATGTGAGCTTATCCTTTGTTTTTTTCTTCTTAAAAAGCATGGATTTCAAGGGAAATCCTCCTAGAATTTCCAGAGAAATTCTTTCAGGATTTCGAAGGAAATTCTTTCAGGATTTAAGAGGGAATCCATACTGGATTTCGAGGAAAATCTGCCCAGGATTTCGAGGGAAATCCACCCAGCATTTAGAGAAAAATCCTCCAAGGATTTCGAGGGAAATCCTGCCCAGGATTTCGAGGGAAATCCTCCTAGGATTTCGAGGGAAATCCTCCTAGGATTTCGAGAGGAATCCTCCTAGGATTTCGAGAGAAATCCTTCTAGAATTTCAAGAAAAATGCTTCCAGGATTTCAAGAGAAATCCTCCCAGGATATCAAGAGAAATCCTCCCAGGATTTAAAGAAAAATCCTCCCAGGATTTAAAGAAAAATCCTCCCAGGATTTCAAGAGAAATCCTCCCAGGATTTCAAGAAAAATCCTCCCAGGATTTCAAGAGAAATCCTCCCAGGATTTCAAGAGAAATCCTCCCAGGATTTCAACGGAAATCCTCCCAGGATTTCAACGGAAATCCTCCCAGGATTTCGAGGGAAATCCTTCCAGTATTTCGAGGGAAATCCTGCCAGTATTTCGAGGGAAATTCTCCCAGGATTTCGAGAGAATTCCTCCCAGGATTTCGAGAGAAGTCCTCCCAGGAATTCGAGAGAAATCCTCCCAGGATTTCGAGGGAAATCTTCCCAGTATTGCGAGGGCAATCCTCCCAGGAATTTGAGGGCAATTCTCCTAGGATTTCGAGGGTAATTCTCCCAGGATTTCGAGGGTAATCCTCCCATGATTTCGAAGGAAATCATTCCAGGATTTCAAGCGAAATCTTACCGGCGTTTCTAGGAAAGTCCTCTCAGGATTTCGAGAGAAATCCTCCCAGGATTTCGAGAGAAATCCTCCCAGGATATCAAGAGAAATCCTCCCATGATTTTGAGAGAAATTCTCCCAGGATTTCGAGAGAATTCCTCCCAGGATTTCGAGAGAAGTCCTCCCAGGAATTCGAGAGAAATCCTCCCAGGATTTCGTGGGAAATCTTCCCAGTATTGCGAGGGCAATCCTCCCAGGAATTTGAGGGCAATTCTCCTAGGATTTCGAGGGTAATTCTCCCAGGATTTCGAGAGAAATCCTCCCATGATTTCAAAAGAAATCCTCCCAGGATTTCAAGACAAATCCTCCCAGTATTTCAAGAGAAATCCTCCCAGGATTTCGAGAGAAATCCTCTCAGGATTTCAAGAACAATCCTCTCAGGATTTCAAGAAAAATCCTCTCAGGATTTCAAGAGAAATCCTCCCAGGATTTCAAGAGAAATCCTCCCAGGATTTCAAGAGAAATCCTCCCAGGATTTCAAGAGAAATCCTCCCAGGATTTCAAGAGAAATCCTCCCAGAACTTCTAGTAAAATCCTCCCGGGATTACAAGAGAAATCCTCCCGGGATTACAAGAGAAATCCTTCTAGGATTTTGAAGGAAATCCTTCCAGGATTTCAAGGGAAATCCTCTCAGGATTTCGAGGAAAATCCTCTCAGGATTTCAAGAGAAATCCTCCCAGGATTTCTATAGAAATCTTCCCGGGATTACAAGAGCAATCCTTCTATGATTTTGAAGGAAATCTTTCAATGATTTTGAAGGACATCCTTTCAAGATTTCGAGGGATTTCCTCCCAGGATTTCAAGAGAAATCCTCCCAGGAGTTCGACAGAATTCCTCCCACGTACTCGAGGGAAATCCTCCCAATATTTCGAGGGAAATCCTCCCAGGATTTCGAGGAAATTCCTCCCAGATTTTCGAAGAAAACCCTTTCAGGATTTCGAGGGACATTCTCCCAGTACCCAAGGGACATCCTTCCAGGATTTCGAGGGAAATCCTCCATTGACGGAGCGTTTGGAAGTGATAGTGCAGTCGCCTACATTGATCACCACTCGCTGCTCAGACTTACGATTGTTCACATCCACCACCTCATTTTTGTGGTTAGCCAATTTCAGTTTTCTGAATATTATCCACTCCGCAACCACGATCAAGTGGGTAGTAGTTAATTCCGCTTCTCCAATCGATTCGCCGTAGTCTTCCAGCTTAATGTCGTCAGCAAAGTTGACGATCTCCACTCCAACCAGAAACGTCAACCTCAGCACCATGTCGTACATGACATTCCATAACATCGGACCCACGATGGAACATTGCGGGTCTCCTGAGGTTATGTGACAGCACTTCTAACACACCTCTGTGTCGTAAACTAGTACTCGATTCTTGAAGTAACTCTCGAGAGTCTTGTACAGGTACCCAGGTATCCACAGACGCAGGATCGCATCGGCAGTAGCCGCCCAATTGGCGCTATTGAACGCATTCCTTACATCCAGAGTCACTGCTGCACAGTTGCGAATTACCCTTGTCTTTCGCTGGAGCGCTATCTAAGGCGGTTTTTGTAACCGACTGGATAGCGTCTACAGTCGACCTCCCCTTCCGGAAGCCGTACTGGCTTCTCGGAACACCATTTATTGTCGTCGCGGTTGAAACCCGAAGTTTCCCCACACACGACAATCGAATTTTCTCAAAATCCGTTCGTGAAAGCTAACGTCGGACGTAGTGCGCTGGACAGCGGACCTGGCCCTGTATCCAGCGCACTGTGCCCGACGTACGTCCGACACACGGTTTAGGAGAAACATCGATTTTCGCGTGTCAAAAATTCCGATTTTCAACTGCACGAACAATACAACCTCGGTGTACCTCAACATTCTTTTGAGGATGACCTTTTCGAGTACTTTCTCCGCCGTGTCGGACCAGCAGCGTATTGGTCTATATGCCGACGGGTCTCCGGGTGGTTTCCCCGCCTTTGGCAATAGAACCAGGCTCTGCCGCCTCCAAACCTCTAGGAAAACTCCCTCGTCCAGGCATTTATGCATGGCAGACCTGCACATCTCGGGAGTCTCTGCAATAGCTACTTTGAAGGCCTGGTGTGGAACTCCGTCCGGACCTGGGGCCTTACCTTGTAACGTTTTTATCTTTTTAAGTAAAATAAAGTTTGAATTCAATTAGATTAAATTGTTATTTTTTTTTGAATATTTTGATTTTGATTTTAGAATTTGTTTTTTTTTATAATCCATTATTAGTGTTGCGATAGGTCGATGGAGTTCTTCCAGCAGATATCAAATTACTCCCGATTCCGTGATAATCAGCTTAAAGCTAAAACATGAAATATATTTAGATATGTTTACAGTTAGGAATGATATACGTTGCACTTACAATTCAGTCTCCGACCTGCTTCTGACCTTAATCGCAACAAATTGGTGTATTTTAGGCTTACTCCTACAAATTAGCATATAAGTATAATTCAATTAATGTTAGACAAGATAATAATTCACCATAAATTACAAACTAGAAACTTACAAACGATCTCCTCACTTAACACTGCCTACATCACCTCGAAAACATTTGTTATTGTTTTTTATCTGTTTTGTTTTTCATAGATGTGCATTGAACCGTTGAAACGTTCGTGTTAGTTTTGCATAGGGATGGTTGGGGCTGTTGTGGCTAACATTCTCCCCCCTGTGTCGCCTTAACTTCCGGTTCAGCGTCACAAAGCATAAATAGTCCAACACAGCCCATTTTGTTGAAGCCCGAATTCTAAGATGAACTGTAACTATCGCTTTGGTAGTCTGCAGTCGCTGCCGTCGTGTAGTGCAGCATACGATGATGCCGCTTTGGACAACCATCGATTCCGCATACTTGTCCTTTACAAGGCCACCGCGCGTGTGACGTTAGACAGCGAGCACAAAGTTTGTGCATCTTCACTGCTTCCCACCTGCCATCCAAATCAAGTGCATTGAATGCCGTGCAGCTGCCAATTTGATGACTGCCTTCATTGCAAATTGAGCACTTACTCTGATGATCTCTTCCCTTTTGTACCCGTTCATCGACTATAGATTTCTCTACATCTTCTCGATTACTCGTACCCAGTTGTTCTGAGGACCCATGCATATTGACAAAAGATCTTTCTTTCGGTCTATTTCGTTCTTCTTTGAAACAATTCTGAGGCATGTTGGCAAGTTGTGTTATGCCACTCGCAGCAGAAGAAATTTTTGCCATATAATCGCTGAAGACGTTCAAGTCTACAATAGGAACTTGTTCCTGATAAAGTGCCCAGTTGAACTTTACCGTGGTTGGCAACTTTTCAACCAGCTCTTGCAGCAAGATTGGGTTTGTGAGATACCTTTGTAAACCGACTGCTTTAAGGTGCCCGCACAGATTTTGGACGACTAAGCCAAAACTGACAAGTGTGTCTAACCGATCTGCTTTGGGAGCCGGAGTTGCTCGAACTTTTGCGATCATATTGTTTACAATTTGTTCCGGACGCCCATATAACAGCTTCAGTGTTGACAAAACTTGAGGAACTGTTGATGGATGCAGTAAGAAACTGCTGACGGAATCTTTTGCATTGCCTCTCAAACAACGTTGCAAGCGCAAAATGTTTTCCGAGTCGGTGTACCCACAAGCCTCTGTCGAGTGCTGGTAACTGCTTATAAACAGCGGCCAATCGACAGGATCGCCGGAGAAAATTGGCAATTCCTTGATGACCACCTGTCTAGCAGCTAACTGTTGAGGTGAAGGTCCGAAATAACCACTCGCATCGCCTATTACTTGGGCTGGCAAATGCAAATGATTTCCCGGCATGGAACTGCTTGTATTCGGCGTATGCGCGACTTCACATTGCGCAAGGAATTCCTGTTGACGGTTGAGAAATCCACCATCATCAACTGTAACCAGTGGAGGATGGATTCCCGTATCAGATGAACCTGTTACTCCGATCCATGATGCTGGAGGTGGGGGTAATGATGAAAAACAATCGCCATCTGTTGATCGATCATCGTTTCGACTGATAATTTGCTCTATCTCTTCGTGCAGGTCCCAATACTGCTTCTCTGCTTCATTCCGCAGTCGAATTGCGTTATGTTCACGCTGTTGTGCTGCTTCGTTTTGAGACTGCAGATGCTGTTCCCTGCTGCGCAGGATTTTTACTTCACTTCGTAGTTCTGCAAGTTGGCGCTGCAATGATTCAGATTCTCGATCGCGTTCTTGGAGTTGGCCGCGCAGTTCTACTTCCATAGTACGCATTTGCTCCCTATCCTCGCGAAGAATCTTCCCTAAAGCCTCTACCTGACCTTCTAGCTCTATCCGGTCACGATCTCGTTGTTGAAGTTGTGCTCTCAATCTTACTTCCGATTCTCGAACAGTTTTTAGTTCAGTCGCATGTTGCAACTGAAGATATTTTATCCGGCTCACCAGTACCATTTCTCGTTTCCGCCTTGCGTCTATGTCCGACTGCTGTTTGGTCATCACATCCAGAATGACCTGTTCTGTTTCGACTTGTCTTTGCAGATGTAGCTCCTGTTTCCGAAGTTCTCCAGTTTCAACGCTCCAACGCTTGTAGCATTGGGCGCTGAAGCGATTCATTTTTGGCACTGCTCCAGCATTTAAAACCGAGCCGGAACTTGGAGCCGCTTCCTCAACCTTGAGGAGATCTGCATACGGCTGAAGATCCACATATGGTAGGTTGACCGGACGATTTTCTCGCTCTTGTTTACCTGCGTCAGCAGCGTCTTCAAGTGAATCCACAGAGTCCTCACCAATCGTAATGCTTCCTAGGGTCTGCGGAACCGATTTCACCTCTGATCCCGTTTCTGCCCTGTCGTCTACGAAAGGTGTCACTGCAGATACCACAGTCTTTATCGGCGTCGAAGATGGGTGTCCTCTCTGCAGTTCCGTTAGAAGTGCATCTCCAACAGCATGATTAGTGCTTGCTGATGCCGGCGCGGGTGTCTCTCTACCAATTACCTCACCGGAAATCTCGGTTGTCCTCGTCTGCCTGACCCAATCCTCCGTTCGTTTCTCACTGTGTCGACTGCTCCGCATACTATGTACACTTCGTCCTTCCTCCTCGTCGTGTTGACTGAGCAATTCATGCTTCCGAGCAATGAACTGCTTACCACGCTCTAGCCGCTCCAGAAGTTCCCGTTCGTTCAATTCGCGCTCCTTTTCAATTCGCTCCCGGTTCAATTCCTCGAGTAATTTCTGCTCCTCTTCCAGACGTTGTAGTTCGCGGTCTATTTTCGCCTTACGAGTGCTGGACGAACTTGAAATACCACTAAACTGGCTCGGTGTTGGTTCCGGAACACCGCAGACTTCTCCAGATATGCATAATACACACAGATAACTGGACGAGCGCACCGTGGCGGTGTTAACATTGGCACAAGTAAAGTGGTACCAATGATTACAATTCCGACACTGCACTATGTATCGCTCGGCGTTATTTGGCCGATCGCAACCAGCACATTCTCGCGACTCACCGTCTCCGTCTCTGCCGGACATTGATTCCTCCGACGATTTACTCGGTGCCATACCGTTGTCACTAATGTTGAGGTTAGCATTCACCTGCTGTGCCCTCGTCTGTGACCGGGTTTGTCGCACATTCGACAGAAAATTCATCCTGTTTTCCGGTTGAATTCTTTAAGTTTGTTGCGATAGGTCGATGGAGTTCTTCCAGCAGATATCAAATTACTCCCGATTCCGTGATAATCAGCTTAAAGCTAAAACATGAAATATATTTAGATATGTTTACAGTTAGGAATGATATACGTTGCACTTACAATTCAGTCTCCGACCTGCTTCTGACCTTAATCGCAACAAATTGGTGTATTTTAGGCTTACTCCTACAAATTAGCATATAAGTATAATTCAATTATTGTTAGACAAGATAATAATTCACCATAAATTACAAACTAGAAACTTACAAACGATCTCCTCACTTAACAATTAGTTTTCATGATCATTTTGATTAATTTGTAGCTTTTGAAGTTTTTATCTTTTTAAGTAATATCTCATTTGAATTAGATTCGTTAAATTTGACTTTGATTTTGAACCGTTTTCATTAGTAGAGATTATCCGTTTCATATAAGGTTTGTGTCTAGGCCAAGCTAATGACGATTCATGTTATGTATCTTATAGGGTTTTTTCGATGGCGCAAAATAGATTTACAGCCATGTGCGAATTGAATTTGGCGCACTTTTTTTTTTTTTTAATTGATTTGTGGGTACACAACCCACTATTTATTAGGCATTATTTGGCGCACTTGTAAATAATTGTTTGTACATTCAAAAGACGACTGCTTCAATAGCAGGAAATTTACTTGACTAGAGAAATCGACTTGACTCCAGGACTTGATAGTTGAGTCGGCTGGAGAACAGAAGCGAGCTTCGGCGACCTTCTGTTACATTTGGTAGTATTTTCAATGTTAGTCAATTTCGTTCAGTGTGCAAACTTAGTTGAATCTAAATAATATGCCACATGGGCCGTCTTGCTTGAAAATAAAAGAGGAGCAATAATTCGCATGCCAAACATCGAGCCAGCGACAGCTGTCAAAACTGTTTCCGCCAAGACAAACTCACACCGCCAGAGAACCAGCAAGGAGAAAAAGCATCGAGTTCGTTCATTGAGGTGCCCGCGGTGCTGGTGGAAACTTCGGTGCGGGAAAGTGGTTAAGTTTTGTGTATTACTCGGGCAGCAATAATACCCAATTCGCACGGTGACAAAATCGCTCGGAAATTGCGAAACACCGCCGCAAAGCACCAACCAAAATCGATCCTGCGAGAAAACTCTTCGGGTGTCGCTGATTGTCGGTGGCAGTTCATTGCCGAGTCTCACCACCTGGCTGGCACTAACCACGTGAACCAGTGCACTCACACGCAAACCGGAACGGCCCAGTGAATAGACGAGAATCACCTGTAACCTCAGGAAAGTCTAGGTAAGAGAAATCAAAATATCCAAGCCGGCAGAGTCCTAACACTAGTGCCTTGCAGGAATTTTGGGACTACGGAGCACATGTGTGCGTGCAGAACGGTACGTCCGAGCAACTACTTTGTTCTCGGACAGCCTGGTCCAAGCAGCCGTTGACCGGAAGGAGCTCATAATCTGCCAGGAAGTGCCACGAAAATTACCACCATCCGATCGGTGAGTGAAGCCAACAAGCCTGTAGGCAAACAGTTAATAGCATTGCCATTACAGAATCAAAATAGACGCCAACATCCGTCGGGTTTTCACGAAGAGACTCCGTCTTCCCGGCTCCGCATCCGCTTGTGGTCTAGGGGAACGCCAGAACAGCAACCAAAATCTGCGCGGTAAGTGGACAGGGAAATTTCCAGACGGCATAACACTGACACAGAGGCTATTGCAGGATATCACGCTACGGAAGCAATTGGAGTGAGCAGCACATGGATCCGTCGGAGCAGCTGAATCACCCGGAAGCTGACAGAAGCTAGTGACCTCGGGGAGAAGCCCCAAACAAGAAGAGCCTTCATATAGAAGTAAGCCTGGACCACTGCTCGTTCCATATATGGAGGCTAATCAGCATTTCCCGACAGGGCTCTTTTCCTTACAGCTTCGAGTTGCCCATTTCGGAAAGGGCTGTTCTGAGGAGTACCCGTGGAATCACATCCACTCAACCGAAGCGGATTCCGATCCGACCACTTTGCTCGCGAAGCCATCATCCTGCCAGCGTAGACTCCCAAGCAAGGCAGGGGTTCCACACCGACGACTCAGCGCCCACCCCGGTCGGCGCAAGCAGGTAACGGAGATGTTATACTGAAGTATCTGTGGTCCAGATTCCCGCGACGAGCCAACGAGGTCGTGGCAGGTGGCCGTAGGTGGAGCGTCCCAGGATGGCGAAATGAAAGCGGTTCCGTGAGTACTAGTACCGAAGAAAATGTTTATAGAGAGAAAGAAGACGTTTAGACAGCTTGTTAGGGCTCAAACGATAGGAGTTCAGCTAGGTTGAAGAAGAGAGAAGAGAATATACACGATGTTTGCACACTAATATTTCTTTGTTGGCGTTAATTTTGTTAGCCGGTCCGACTAATGCTTCTTCCAAATCCAGCAGAAGTCGTTTCACAACACTTCTGCCAGTTTTAAGTTTTGTTAAGTGACTTAAATTTTGGTTTTTGTCGCCAGGGGCAGACGCTCTGTTCCCTGAGCGTTAAATTGTTGTTTAAAAGCGTCCAAGACGCTTTTTATTTTGGGCTTTAAGCCATTTCCGCTGCTCCTCGGCCCGCCAAAACTGGCAGCCAAACGGCCCAAGAAACAATTTTTGCTTTAAGAAATGTTTCTCAAAGTAACGTTATGAAGCTGCTAGTCGTATTATATTTGAATAGCTTTGAAATAAAACTGTGCTTCAACTCTTGTTCGCCCAAAAATGGGAATCTATTCAACATCAACCGTTCTATAAGCACGATGAAAAGAATGTTTATCCAATGACCGTACATCGGTTGTGAAACACTTGTTCAACGTTAGAACCATCAGCTATTTACACAACCATCATAAACTTTTCTTCGACGTTTAATAAACAATGTTATATGACGCTATTTGTTTAATCGTTGAGTATGGTTTTAGAAACCATTATTCTGCATTAGCAGCATATTGCGTAATAACAAGCTTTTTTCGACATTTATTCCACCATAATATAATCAAAACATGCTGGGGCCGTGGTACACCTCACGAAATTTATTTCTATTAATAGATATGGTTTTACAATTGCTACGAAAACGTTTCTTAAATGTTTCTCAAATATCATTGTAACAATAAAATTGCAAAAATGATTAAACTTTCTACATTTCTGCATTTGTATTTAATCTGGAATATCTCTCTCTTCTGATCATAATGCCACACCTCTCTATTTATTACATTTTTATGAAACAAATCACATCAATTGAAAGACTCGAACTCTGGACCTTTGGATTCACACTCGTCTGCTTCTGCTCTGCTTCAATCCGAATTACATGAATCGGTAGATTTAAAGCAGTATATAAATATTCAATTCCTGAGTCGAATACATTACCGTACATATGCTGCTTAAACATTGCTTAAATATGTTATTCAACAAATTGTCTTCATAAACATTGAAGCTGATCAATGTTTGAATAATTGTAACCGCAACGTTTAATCATAAGGCATGCATGTTGATTGTTTTGCTAGTCCGGCAGTATTCACGGTGTTGTGTTGTAAGATTGGTGACACTTCGAACTTTTCTTTTATTTAAACGCCCAAACAAGTGAACTTATCTGGTTATTTTCACCGCTGCTGTTTTGTGTCGAGAGGAAAATGGGTAACGATTGTGTATATCTCCAAACAGCTGAAAATATGAACATAAGGAAGCTGAGCCCGGTTTGACCGGTGCCACCATAGTGGGTAATCTAATTCGTCAATGCCAAATATAGAGGAGCCGCCCAGGATTCACTTCAGTTGTATTTTCTGGTGGTTTTGTTGCTGATGCTGCTATCGTTGAAGCGTGTAGTGTAAAAGGTGAGTCAGAATTTTTTTAAAAGTGTGATATTTTGAGCTGCTGCAAGATGTTTGTTTGGTCCTCAAGCTTGTAGCCGGGGATGCTTTTCTTAGACCCCTAATCAGTAATCGTGTTTACAAACAGGAGCAGGGCGAACAACGATTATTGAGTGATACAGTACCACTTCTAATCAACATTGCTTGAATAAAAGCGTAACATTTGTATCAAAGAAACCTGATTACATCTAGTTGTTAAACTATATCAGTGTAGTTGAATAAAATGATCAAGCAATAGTTATTAAACTTAAGATAAACTACTTGTTCCATTGTAGATTATATGTGGAATAACGGCATCCAATACGTCGGAAGCAGCTTGTATACTATTATTATTGGAGCACTATTAGACAGATGATGTGAATACCTAAGCAACTGTCTTTAAACTTCTGTACGATTAGTTATTCAATCAGCAGAAATATATTTAACAAACGTACAGTTTCCACTGCATGAAACATTTATTCGCCGTTTTGTTCAAAACATACTCTTGTTCAAGTGTCGACGCCTTTGTGGGACATTTAATCAACTGGCATGCTTATTAATGATTTTGAATTGTTACTTGGGGGAGTAGGGAGGATAAGGAGAGCGCGACGTCGACGATTGGCCAGGAGAAAGCACCGTCGAAACAAAACCTGCGCAGGTACGTTAATCATGGCCATGATAACACACAGACATACAGACACACAGACACACACACACACACACACACACACACACACACACACACACACACACACACACACACACACACACACACACACACACACACACACACACACACACACACACACACACACACACACACACACACACACACACACACACCGAGTTTTGTAGACCTCTCGAGCTAATTCGGCGAACGGTTACAACCTACGGTTAGGGACTTAGCTATTCACGCAAGTTCCTCATCGGTAACCCTCTCCA
Organism: Aedes albopictus; assembly: GCF_035046485.1. Classification (NCBI taxonomy): domain Eukaryota; kingdom Metazoa; phylum Arthropoda; class Insecta; order Diptera; family Culicidae; genus Aedes; species Aedes albopictus. The sequence continues at coordinate 375,283,004 of NC_085138.1, read as the reverse complement.
CATGACCAGTCCCAGTCCTCGGCTGTCCTACAAAAGGAGGCCAAGGACTAGGATCATGACGCGGAAACAGCAGCGTCTCTACAATGTGGGTACATGTGAATTTTTCTTTTGCCTGTTCTTCAGTGAACACAGTTTACTCTACTCTCTCACGCTCGCACCGCCCGGTCTTGGGCTTACTGCGATGAAACCACTTCTGTAGCAAGACACCGCGGCCCAACAATAATGGCTCACCATTGGCTGTTGTTGATGCCTCGGTAAAAACTTTGCACTTTGCCGAGCGTTCGAGTGCCTACCAAGATATGATAAGAATGAGAAACGGACTCGCAGACGACGGAGGTGATAACAGTTAACAGACTGGCAACTCGGCTCAATTTGTAACTTGACACTTGATGAGTTTGAACAGTGCGCTGCTGGCTGCTGAGATTCCGATTGTGCAACCTTATTGATTACACATACGCTTTCATTTGCTTTTGTGCCGTCTTGTCGGACGATTGCTTCCGAGAATTATACTTTGTTTACATTCGACGCAGAGTATGTATTCCGTCCTGTGTGGATAACGGTTGCAATGATTCGGTGTTCCATTGTTCTGTCAAGCCTAATCTAGGCGATGGTTGCATTTCCAACGGCGTCATCACCACGAGTGTGACGCTGCCTAAAAATTTCCTGATTCACCGGAAAACGTCACCGAAAGTCGCGCGTAGAAACCACGGTTGGTTGATCCATCAGACGCCCATTATCTCATTTACTCCGCGTGCACGGAAAATGCCCAAAAAGATGATCACCATGGTGACTGACTGACAGCTGTTTATTTCGGTCGACGACAACGCCGGATTTGCTGTCGTCTTCGGCGTCCTCCGCTGGTGCGTGATCGATTTCCAACTTTTATAAATGGCATCCATTCACAAAAATGTGAAACGCCGCGTCTGGTAGGCAGTTGCTCGCGGGAAACTCGCGTATATGCGACGAAGGCAGTTTTCGGCTTGTTGTTTCCATTTCTCACTTCACTTTCTGTTGCTGTGTGTTTTCCATTTTTCTCGCCATCATTTTCGCTGCGTTTCCACACCCAATTGGAGCTTCCTTTTTCTCTTTCGTTAGAAATTTCATTAAGGTGTCGCCTTTTGAGTACGTAACGCCAAATTCGGGAATTTCAGATTATTCGTAACTCATTTCAGCTATCCACTTATCCGCGAGCGGTAATGGCGGCGGCGGGTATATCCAACCGGTTTGGATTTTGACGTTTCTTGGGGGAAAGTCAAAACAGTTTCATTCTCCTCCTCACCCCTTCATCCACCGTTTTTTGGCGCCAACCGATTACGATCCCCAAGAAACGTCAAAACTCGAATCGGTTATTTGTGCCCGCCGCCGCCATTACCGCTCGCGGATAAGTGGATTGCGTATAAAATGTAACGCTTCCGTTCCATCTCTGTATGTACAGAAGGTTACGTATTTTACGAATACCGCCCAACTCGTATCTGAGGAGGCGATGCACCGCCAGTTCGGCCAACGAGAGGTGCCAACCAGATTGTGAGTTTTGCCGACTGTCGGCCAAATAGTGTACAGAAGCAGCGGCGGAGGCAGCACGCGGCGACAAGCAAACAAGCAAAACCATTGCAAACATTCATCCAAGCAGGCCGGGCAGCAACCAACGGCAACAGAAATGTGGGTACTCATGTTGAAATGACAGCAACTGCTCTCACTGCTACCTGCCTGCCTCCCTTGGACGTGGCCGGCGTGTGTGTCTCTCTCCAGCCAACCAGCTCGCCATTCGTCTGTTTCTTGTGTCGTTTCTTGCAATGTGCGAGGGCGGTAAACAAAAAAAAAACAACAACAACAATTACCCGTATGGTTACTTTTCACTTGCGAGAACTTTTACATCAGCAGCCGATACCAAACGGTTACCAATACAGACGCACCCATCTTACTCCGCATCGTCATCTGCGTCCGAGTTAATTCGGAACGGTCGCACCAATACAGCATCGCTTTGCTAAACGCACCCACATCGCTGGACTGGACTGCTTGGATGGAATGGACTGTTGTTACAGAGACTGTAACTGGTGTGGTTACTTTGATTGAAAGATCATTACCGCGAGGCGACGTTTTGCACTTAGGTGCCGCGGACGAAGCCATTCATCGATGCGCGGATTTTCACGGATGACTAGATGCACGGCTCAATCACAATCAAGCTTAGCTCGCGCTCGCCGAGTTCGCACTCCATTCGACTGCTGCGAACGCGAAGGTGGTTTATTGAATCGATTGACTGACTGAATGTGCGGTGCGGTGTGGTTGCTGAATAATGGGCCGGCAAGGTGAGCGCGGAGTAATTTTGCTTGCACTCGCACTTTCTGGATGATTGCTCAAGTGCGATTGTGCGGTCCGGTGCGGTAATGTCGAGGGGAAATTGGTTGTTGCTGTTGTTGTGATTGCCTTCATGCCTTCAAAGCTATGGTGGGCAGGCTAAATACTCGATAACGATGAGAATTCGGGGTTTGAAAGGTTGAATGTTTGCTTTTTCGAAGAAATTTTTTGTCGGGGAATTCCCTCATTCCGATATAGGTATGAAGCAAGAGTTTTATGACAGTCGTTATTCAGATGGTGCAATTTGCAGCGTACAGAGTACAGTATAATTCAAATTCTGATGGAAACCTTTTCATAACTATACCGTCCCGAAAAGAAATTGAGATATGTACAGATGCTCTGTGAAAAATTGTCCAATGAGAGTTTTAAACGGATGTGTATTGCATTTTTTATTTTAAACAGCCCCTGACAAAACTGGAAAACAAAAAAGAAAGACAATTGATATACAGGGTGTTAGGTTCCTGAGTGCAAACTTTTTAAAGGGTGATAGAGGACCATAAATGGAGAAAAAAATTGTTCTACGCATATGGTCAAATCTCAACCGTTACGTAGTTATTGAACTTCCCATGTTTATGACTCTTATTGCCTTAACTGGCAATAACTTGAAAATGGTCAAACTTATCGCTGTTTTTTTGCCCTTATTCGAAAGATTATTGAATTTTCTAACAAATGGCATCTTTGAATCGATTGGTTTAGTTAAATAACTAAGTATTCTAGAGCAAAATAGCTAAAAATAGTGTATTTTTATTGGTTTTTGTCAATTATCTTTGAAACATGCGTAATAAATTAAAATTCTTTCTTTGGCAAAATTGTGGCCCCTGTTACACTCTACAATTCGTTCTTTGACACCAAACTTCTAGCTCTTATCGTTTTCTTGCAATTTTGATTTAAATGTGCGGCACAATGGGCAAAAAAGTGCTTTCCATGACAGTTGCAAATTTATGATCTGAAATGCGATGTTAAAATCAAAATTGCAACAAAACGATAAGAGATAGAAGTTTGGTGTCGAAGAACGAATTGTAGAGTGTAACAGGGGCCACAACTTTGCCAAAGAAAGAATTTTAATTTATTACGCATGTTTCAAAGATAATTGACAAAAACCAATAAAAATACACTATTTTTAGCTATTTTGCTCTAGAAGACTTAGTTATTTAACTAAACCAATCGATTCAAAGATGCCATTTGTTAGAAAATTCAATAATCTTTCGAATAAGGGCAAAAAAACAGCGATAAGTTTGACCATTTTCAAGTTATTGCCAGTTAAGGCAATAAGAGTCATAAACATGGGAAGTTCAATAACTACGTAACGGTTGAGATTTGACCATATGCGTAGAACAATTTTTTCTCCATTTATGGTCCTCTATCACCCTTTAAAAAGTTTGCACTCAGGAACCTAACACCCTGTATAACATAAACAGAAGTAGTATGAAACGAGCTCACCTATTTATCTGGAAACTGCCTTCTACGTCAATTGGAGCAATAATGAATGTTTTTTTGGAATTAATAGGGTCGCCAGCGTTGAAGGTTTCTTGTGAAATTCCTTCAGAGTGGATTTCAACAGGCCTTCGTGAGCTGTTTCTGAAGAGGCTTTGTTAAAAATGTTTGGCGAAGTTCCTCAAAGCCTTTGTCTGTTTGCTGTGAAAATGAACTGGAACTCTTCCTGATAGATCTTCAAATCTTGAGAAATACTGAATGATTGAAAATTCTTGGACCGAGTGAATTTGATTCATCGTAGGAAAAGTCGATTTTCCCAAGCTTGGTTGACAAAATGTTGTGAGTACAGTAGACGTTCGCTCAGTGCAAACGGTTTGACTGCAATGCTTTTTAACTGCAAGTCCGCTAAGTGCAACAATTTTGCAGTTTTCGCACCGCTATCTGTCAAAAACAAAACGTCAACAGAGTTGCGATGTTTTTCGGATGCACTACAGCTGCAATGCGATGTTTTTGAGTGCATTCTGGCTGCGTCCAACAGCAATTGGTATCTGTTTGACGGCTGTCAGTCATTGCAGTTAACGAATTACATTCGGTAACTGAAACGTAAACATGTTGCACTTATCGAACGTCTACTGTACAGTAGACGTTCGGTAAGTGCAACATGTTTACGTTTCAGTTACGTTGAAATTCGCTAACTGCAACGACTGACAGCCGTCAAACAGATGTCAAATGCTGTTGGGCGCAGCCAAAATGCACTCAAAAACATCGCAATGCAGCTGAAGTGCATCCGAAAAACATCGCAACTCTGTTGACGTTTTGTTTTTGACAGATAGCGGTGCGATAACTGCAAAATTGTTGCACTTAGCGGACTTGCAGTTAAAAAGCATTGCAGTTAAACCGTTTGCACCGAGCGAACGTCTACTGTAGTTAGTTACTACTATTAACTGATTGAGTGACCGAGTGGATTGATGAAAAGGAATCAGGCAGGTTTTCTACATTGTTTTTTTTTTATTATTTTTTTATTTGAAACCTTTTTATATGGTAGCTGTAAGCAAGTGAGAAGCATCAAAAAAAATAGAATTGGATATTCGAAGGCTCGATTGTTTTCGGAAGAAAGCCGAACTCCTACCAATCGTTAACAGAATTGCTTTATGTATAGAAACATTGTGTGGATATGGCTGTAGCCAGAAGGAAGTAGTTGAAAGGCTTTTTGCCCGTTGGGAGGTGTCTGACCACTCAAAAATATTGGAACTCAACTTACCTCGAGATTATCAACAAGTACTTTTGCCAAGAATTTCTCTATGATAACTGATCAAACAAATGAGTCATTTTTTAAAAAGTTTCTTCAAGAATTCTCCCATCAATGTTTCCTAAGAATCATCAACAATTTCTACATAGAATCTATAAGTAAGCTGTGGTATCCTCAAGCAAATTAACAAAACAACTTCCAAGGAATCTTGACGAACTTTTTTTTTCAAAGATTTCTTTCTTCGGTATTTTCTTTTTCATTAATCATATGTATTAAAAATCTTCAATACCACCAGGATCTTTTGTAGATTTTTTTTTAAAGAAACACCTCATTCCGGAACCTCATCAGTAGGGACAATGGAAATTCGCGGTAAAATTTCTTAAATTTCGCGGGCTACTTTTGTGAATTTTGTTGAAGAAAACTTTAATTTTGCATGTCAAATGAATAATTCATTTAGTATTATGAGGCATTTCATCGAAAAATAACAAGTTTTATGATTTTTCGAGAAAAAAGCATACATTTGATGCAATGAATTTTTATTATGCAGATACGGAATCGTAAATAATCTCAAACTGTCGAAAATTATCTGTCAATTTTTTACTAAAAATTTGAAATTTATGGGAATATGTAAGGTACTTTTACGGTTTTGTCAAATTTCGCAGCATTTCGCGGCATTTCTTGAATTTCACGGCCAAAGTCCAATTTCGCGGATTTCGCGGCTTCCGCGAAATCGCGAATTTCCATTGTCCCTACTCATCAGAAACACTTGTATCATAAATTTGACGAAAACCTGTAGTTTTTCCAGTTTCATTTGAAACTATTTTTTTTATTAATCAACCAGAAACTTCTCCAAAGAACCGCCCAAGTTTAAGTGTTTCCTTAACCCAGTAGAAAAAATATGCCTTGCATATTTATATTTCAGAACGCATAAAGTGTCATGAATGTATGTATGTGTTCGGAAATTCCTTTAATTAATTCTCCTAGAAACTATACAATTTATTCCAAGTTTTTTTTTTTATCAAAATGTGGACAAAAATACAAAATAACAAAACTTTTGTCAATTTTTTTTCCTTGGGTTTTGAACTCATCAGAGGCTTTCTCCTGTCAGATATTTTTTTAGATTTTTAGCAAACATCTTCTAAAGGATTTCAGCAAGTTTTCTTCTGAATTTGTTTAGGAGCTTAACTAAAATAATCTGATTAAAACGTTTCCATGTTTACATTTTGCATGAAATTCCACAAGAAATACCGAAAAAAATCTAAAATTATAAGGGAATTTTATAAAATTCGAAAAAAACTGGAATTCTGGTATTTCAGGCAGTGCTGCAATGCTAAAACCAGAGATGGATGATCAAGGTTTCAAAAAATCTGCGCCCTGGTACGCCTCCATGGAAATAACTTCGATGTTGCGCCTAATTAAGAATTATTCCAGGGAAACCCCTCCATGAATCATTTCTTCACAAAATGTTTCTGTATTAGTCGAAGAAAGGGCATTATTGCCCCTTTACCTAGTTCAGCAAGAACTTCTCTGAAGATTCCTCCGAGAATTAGAATGCAATCCTTCTCATGTACTTCTACAGAATTTCTCTACGACTACAACAACGACATTACCATAAATTCGTTTGAGATTATTTCAGGATTAACCATTTTTTCCGCATGCTTTATAGAAAGAAATTCTCGCATGATTTTCTTGAAAGATTTCCTCCGAGAATTTCTCCAAGTATCCCCTTAGAACCCGAATAAAACGGCATTATAAAACAATTGTACCGGTTATCATTTTCAAATTGTTTGTCTTATCATATGACGGATTATAAATCGATGATACGACGTAGCATATCAATGATAATACTTATCATTTTCGATGATAGACCGAATGGGTCGTTAAGTATCATTACCATTCAAAAATGGCATTTTTCACGAACAAAATTTTTGCCAAATTATTCACATAATAATCACTTTATCATTAGCTTTACGATACAGTGAATGATAAAACGAAACGGAAATATTTCGGAAAATCTGTTTTATCGACTTCAAAAAAGTGTTACACACCCCTGCGGACATTTACAAGATTCTGACAACTCTGCGTACCATTGGTTAAATCATTTTTTACTTTTGCAAGTTTTTTTTACACCGTGAGACTCGAACTGTGGAATTTTCGGGTCTGCTGGAGAACTTTTTGCGTACGGACCTTACGCTGTGGGCTATATGGAATAAGTGTTCGCGGCTGGTTTAAACGTGATTTTGTTCCAAAGGCGGCTAACAAAAATACAACGAAACATCAAGGGACAAAAAATGTGGCATGGAGGAACAAAGCTCGGAACAAAGCCTTGAATCGACTTCAGAAGTCTGCTCGGGGCTCGGCTCGTAGATACTGAATGCGTCCTCCAGTTTTGATCGGTGGGAGGTAAGTAGTCGGAACCAATGGTTTTACCGGAGCTGCTGGTCTGGAAGTGACTGCCGGCGGTGGAACATAGACTAAGGAAAATTGAGTTGCAGTATGTGAATAGTGATGCGTTCGAGTAGGAAATGTTTGAATTAGTGTAGTTCCGGGATATGGGACGTTCCCAAGGAATTAAATACAGAAGAATTCGTTTTGTGCTTCAGTTTCACAGCAAATATGATTAGAAACATCAATAAACAGAAGTTCCAGTCAACAGAGCATTGAAAACTGTATTATTCAAAATTATTCCTGAATGATCACAGGTACCGTTATAACTAGTGCTATGATATTTAAAAAATATTGAATCATACCACTTTTTCAACATTGATCATTCAATTGTATGATTATTATTATTTGTATCATTATCATTCTATGAACAACCTTCTTATAATATGGGCGATACCACGAATTGTATTTCTCTATTCGGGAATGCATTCCTGTTTGTCTCTGGAATCCCTTCAGAGATTCTTACAGGAATTCTTCCAATAATTGCTTGAGACTAGTCCACGGGTTTCTTCAGAAATTAATTATGAAGAAATTTCATCAAGGATTGCTACCCGAACACAGTAAAAAAGCTCAATAATAGCATATTTTGATACGAAGATCAAAAAGTGATAGTTGTTTGTTTGAGATAAGAGGTAAAAGTACTGAAAATGATATCTCAATTTTACTCCTGGAACATCATCATCATAGCACATTTAGCTCTTGGCAAGATTTAACCAATAGCATTGAGCTATTTGATTGATCTTCAAATATCAAATTTTGCTATTGGTTAGATGGTTCAAGAACAATTTTTTGCTATTATTTTCAGTACTTTTACCTCTTATCTCAAACAAACCAATATCACATTTTGATTGTCAGTACTTGACCTCTGCCTTGACAGAAGTTCGTGTATGTATTTCTTCATGTTTATTTAAAAAGATTTCTGAAAGAGATCCTCCAGGAATGCTATTAGATTTTGTCCCGGACGATTCCTTTGGGATTCTCCAGAAATTTTTCTAGCAATTACTCCAGCGGTTTCTTCAAGAATTTCTCCAAAGAATTCTTCAAAAATGCAATTCCAGTTGATATTTTTTTTTTCACTGAGATTCGGGCATTTTTTTAAATTCTTTCAGATGTTCTTCTGAGGTTTTTGTTTAGAAATTCCCAAATTTGTCCACTCATTCTTTCAGAATATCTTCATCGATTCCTCCATGTATTACTCCATATATTCAAGGATTCTCTCGCCCGTTTTTTTTTTTGGAAATTCCATAACAGTCTCAAGGGATTCTTTTGGAAGTTTCTTCTTCGAATGAGTGTAATCAGTTTCGTACCTTTTAATTCCGCCCTAATTGCTTATCCTTTGACAGATACGCGTATTTCAACTACCACTTGTAATCTTCCTTAGTGTCAGTTATCCACTGTGTGGATTCTGAGGAAGATTATAAGTGGTAGTCGAAATACGCGTATCTGTCATAGGATAAGCAATAAGGGCGGAATCAAAAGGTACGAAACTGATTACACTCATTCGAAAAGGGTATTCTGCTTAGAGGGTTCGAAAAGTCGGTACAAGATGGAAGTTTCTTGTTTTTTTTTGTTTCAGGGGTAAATGGTATTTTTCCAGGGATTACTTAAAATACATGCAGATTTTTCTTGCGGTAACGCTTCAGGATTTTCTCCAAATATTAGCTCAGCAATTCCTGCAGGAACAGTATTTATTCGTTGGCATTTATCAAGGAATTCATCAAGAGTTCTTCATTGTACCAGGTAGATTCTAGAAGATTCTAGATTCTAGATCTAGAAGATTCTTTCAAAATACAGTGTTTTTTTTTGTTAAATTTGTCCAGTGATTCTGTAAAGAATAGGGTCCTAAAATCAAAGACGAAATCTCGCTTTTATTGAATTATACGATCAAGCATGGTATTCTTATCGGAATTGTACTTCACTCGAATTAAAAAAAAACGAAGGAATAATAAGAATATTCAAAGTAAGTAAAATGGTACATAGTTCTAGTTTGACATTTGAGGTCGACCTTGACGTGATGGAACTCGACATTTTTCGAACTGGGGATTCAAAAATGCTAAAATCTGACATACGCGGTGAAAAAACATCACTCAAAGTATGTGTTATAAAATAGGGGCGGGACAAGATTTAAAAATTAAAAGTTAAATATTTTCAATCAAGGCCAATGAAAACGTCAAAAAATGATTTAATAGGTACTCTCTTGTGCCATATTTTGTGGTATAAAACAACAATCCAGATAGGACTTTAGGAGCCTATTCCTCAAGTTTTTTTTGTTTCTGTAGTATTCTGCCGTATGCAGCATAGTTGTCCTATGTTGATAGAGATTCCCATAGAACATGGGAGAACTATGCTTCAGACGGCAGTGTTTCCCTCAGAAATTTCTCCAGTACTTCCGAGAAGAGCCTTCAGAAGTTGAATATAAAATTTTCCAGATCCAGGATCCATTTGAATTTTTTTGAGGAATTTCTATAAGAATTTCACCAGTACCTTCGCCTGTGATTTCTGCAGTAAATTCTGCTGTTTTTTTTTCTAGATTCTTTTAGAAATTCCTCTACGAACTTCGTCATTTCTCATCTAATTTTTCCTTGGAATTACTTTCTGTTTTCCTTCTCAAGGTTTTTTTTTTAATTGAGAAGGTTTCTTAAATCATTTAAGTAAAAAGAAAATCGCATTAAGTACTGTTCCTTTTGATTCCACTAAGAATTTGCATCCTTTGACAGATACGTATTTCGACCTCAACTGTAAGGTAGTCTCCAGTGTCTTGTACTTGACACGACTATCATTTCTTAAGGCGCTCCTCCAAAGATAACGTCAGAAATAGCTTCCAGAATTTCTGAATGGTAATTTTTCCAGGAAATTTACAAGAATTTATTCTAGGAATTTTCAAAAGTAACACCAGAAATTTTTAATAGTTTCCTTCAGACAATCTTCCAGCGAGTTCTTCAAAACATCCTTAAACAATTTTTTGGTAATTTCCAGGAAAATTCGGAACAATCCCGGGGAGGAATATCTGAAACAATTCCTGAAAAATCTGAGATGGTTTTGAATAATCCCAAGAACAGTTTCGAAAAAGAATCATTCTAGGAATTCTCAAGGCATTATGAGAAGATCCCTTGGTAGAATTACCGAAAGAATGTAAATTGTTAGATTTTGAGAGGATTTTTGTAGGAATTTGTGAAAAAATCCATGGAAGGTCTTTTGAAGAATACTTCTATTGAAATTTCTGAAGAAATCACTACAATTCTGCAACGTCTCTGGAGATATTTTTGAAGTATTTTCAGAAGAAATCCAAACAGAAATTTCTGCAAGAATTCCCGAAGGAATTTCTGAAGAAATATCCACTAGAATCTATGTGAAAATCTCAGAAATATGCTCGTACCTATGAATCTCTAGAGAAAAAACTGAAGAAGTCCCAGGAAAATTCTTGAAGGACTACAATAAGGATTTTCTGAAAATAAAAACCTGAAGAAAACTTTTGGAGAAACTCCTCAAGAAACCCCTGGGTGGAATTCCTCGAAAAGTTTTTTGAGGAATTTTCAGAAAAAATCCTGGAGAAATCCTTTGATACAATTCTTGGAAGATTTTCTGAAAATACTCCTGGAGCGATCTGGGTACATTTTTCAGGATGATAAGGATGATCTGCATAAGGAACCCGATTCACGCTCATGACATACTCTACGGCGCTGTCGTTCATTATGCATGAACACGAAATGGAAGCCGTCAAATCTGAGCCACTGGAGCATTCTGTTGCAACTGTACGACATGGATGTCCAGCATAGCAGTAGATTGCAAGCGACACGTGCAGGCTCGTATTACGTGTATGCAATGCAAGCCTACAAAAGCAACTTTAGCTCCAAAAATGGGTTGGCAAAAACTCACGGATCGGCCATTCCAGATACTAGCTGTAGATTACATCTAGAGTCTCCCTAGAAGCAAGAACGGGAGCTGCCATTTGTTCGTTCTAATAGACCTGTTTTCTAAATGGGTCATCCTGGTTCCTATGAAAAAGATCTAGGCGAAAAGAGTCTGACTTAAGGGCAAAGTCTTCGGTATACCAATCCGTGTGGTCAATTAATGATTTTTAATGAAACTCAACGTACATATGTACAGATGGATATATTATTAGTAAAATTGCGAAAAAATCCACAGATTCTTTCTTAGAATTTTCAGCAGAGATTGAAATTCCTTTCCGATGAAGGTTGTTGCATTATCGTTAATGACCAGTTCGATGTTTCGTACCACTGAATCCATCACTATTTTGAAGACTCTTTTCATGATTTTTAATGAAACTCAACGTACATATGTACAGATGGATATATTATTAGTAAAATTGCGAAAAAATCCACAGCTCAGGTGAGATTTGAACTCACGACCCTTATACGCTAGACAAGTGCTTTTCCAACTAAGCTACCGAGCCAATTAATGACACGGCATTTTGGTTGGTACAAGGTAATTCCAATCTCATCGATCATGCTTCATCTTTCCCTTAAATTTCACCGCAAATATCTAGATTGAGTTTAAATAAGGGCGAAAGTAACATGAGAGAGTTCTCTTCATCGACTCTCTCTTCTTGAAATTAAAGTGACAAGATGCAAGTATTGTTGAAATTTTTGGTCATAAATCGCTAGGTTGCAATGCAATCTAGCGTCTAAATGTAAGAGAGTTCGGTTGAATTTGCATCTTGTCACTTTAATTGGTATACCGAAGACTTTGCCCTTAAGTCATATTCGAGCTTCTACCTCTTCTGTAGTAATCTGTCGTATATGAAAGAGTGCGAACGACACGTTGGTCGCCTACCAGGTTTCAATTGTTCTTCCTCACCACAGTCGGTGATGGAGAGACTCCTGAAAGTTAGGCAAACAGTTTCAACAGTAAATAAATCGCATCGCTCTTCATGCATGTGTACCTAAGAGATGGATATATTTGCGGTGAAATTTAAGGGAAAGATGAAGCATGATCGATGAGATTGGAATTACCTTGTACCAACCAAAATGCCGTGTCATTAATTGGCTCGGTAGCTTAGTTGGAAAAGCACTTGTCTAGCGTATAAGGGTCGTGAGCTCAAATCTCACCTGAGCTGTGGATTTTTTCGCAATTTTACTAATAATATATCCATCTGTACATATGTACGTTGAGTTTCATTAAAAATCATGAAAAGAGTCTTCAAAATAGTGATGGATTCAGTGGTACGAAACATCGAACTGGTCATTAACGATAATGCAACAACCTTCATCGGAAAGGAATTTCAATCTCTGCTGAAAATTCTAAGAAAGAATCTGTGGTAGATTCGTAGAATTAACTCCAGGAGAACTTTCAAATGGCATTAATGAAGAATTTTGAGAATGGATTTCTAGAGCATTTTTAGAAATTATCAATAGAAAATTTCCAAATGTATCTCCTGGAGAATTCTATTTGGAAATCCTAGGAAGGCTTTCACAAGAACTTCTGAAGGTAGTTGAAAAAGAACTACTGAAGAATTTTAAAAAGAAGTGCTGGGGGATTCTCAGAGAGATTCTTGAAGTACTTCCAAAAGAAAGTCCTGTCGAATTTTCAGAATGCACCCTTGAAGGACCTTCAAAAAGAAGTCCTGGAGGATTCTCATAGGAAAGCCCTGGATGATTCCTACAGGAAAATGTTGAAAGAACCTCTGAAAACCACTGGAGGGAACCCAGTAGGAAATATTTAACAGTCCTTCTATTAAAAGACTCTTGTATGGATTCGTGAGCCTGTTCCATGGTATTATTTATTGTGAAAAAGAATATTTTCACTTACAATATTTCTTGTGATCATTCACAACTACTTTACTAGCAGCCAAATGAATGTTTTGTAATGAGCTTCAATCATGGATCAGAATTGATCCATCGCCAATAAACGCCAATACACCTTCCAGGCTCTATCTGCAGATATCGTTTAGCAAATCTCCTTCAAATTCTTCGCCAGCAGCTCGCAGCTCTCTTCCATCATTCCACCAACCGGACAGCTGCCGCTCGAACTCCGCGCCTCCATAAAATCATCCGTTTGCTATATCTACACGCCAGACCAGTGCAGTTGTGCGTTCCGTCCGACTGCGATGACGACATGTAGTTTCCATCCCATCTGTGTGTAATGAGTTGTTTTTCTTTTTGTGCCGATTCCTTCGGACACGCACACGCACATTCGCAGCCATCAGCTAGTTCAGTCCATCAGTGATACTTCAACCAGTACCTTCCATTCTTGTTGTCACTATACTGTCATCATATGTCATCGCACTAACACTGAGACGCTCATACACTACTGGGCTGGACTGATTGGAAATGCGAATCACGAGCTCTTCGGGTATAATGGAATGGTTCCTGCTGCTGTCAGCCCGATCTTCCTGTCGATGAACGCCGAGCGATCGATCGAAGCATGATCGGATCGAGGGCTGCCTTCATACAGCTCATTTCACAGACATAATTATTCATTCATACAATTATTACTTTGCACTCTGTGCTGGCTACTGGCTGCCTTGTTCCAGATGAGTGGGCTTGTGTTGGTGTTGACAAAGTAATCGGCGAAAGACGGAAAAGGCCGACGTCTGTCTTGATTGTCATCGTCTAGCGAAGAGGGTTGCTACATTTTAGTCTGAAGATTTTTTTGAAAAAAAAAAGAACGTCTTGGCTTAATCATAGAATACCAATTCTACTTTGGTACTAATATCTGTATAAACGAGTCCGGTACCGATCGATAGAATCACCAAATCGCTCATCGAGTGTTTTTCTTTCAGCCAGACGATGTTGAGGCCCATGTGCTCATTTCTGGAGAAACGTTGAAAATCTCACGAAGAAACTTGTGTTGATCGCTTTGGAGTTTCAGATGAAGAATTTTGACGTAACTCTCCCAAACTAGTAGATTGCATATTGAATTATTGGACAGCAAGCTTGGAGAGAAGGCTGATGGAATGACAGCGTTCAGAAAGAAAAGGATCTTTCCCAGGCTCCCGTATTGGTCGTATGACTTTAGCTAACTTCCGCGACGAGGGAAAGTCGCTTAGCCGAAGGCACTAATTTCAAATCAATGCCATGTGTTGGTAGAACTGAAGGCTCAAGTTCTTGAGTTCCAAATTCATGATGTTGTAGGAATAAGGGTCCTTCATATTTTTGGATGTTTTGATGTAGGCCGTCAATTCATAAGCGATGATCTCCAATCTATCCGAAAAAATCACTGCGAATCATTTGAAGGTTGGAAGTATATCAGTTAACAACGGCTTCATGCGAACTGACAATGTCTTGTCCGAGATGTCTTGTGTGCCGATTAGATGATGACTTTTTTGAGCAATTATCAAACTATCCATAGAGTCACTGTTGTCTAGTGGATGCTGCTGTCGAAATGATCGTCTGGACAGAAACGTAGTCCTACGTCAACATCTGTGCAAAGTGCAAATAAATCTGTATGTGTGGCAACCCTGCTATCGGCCGTGGCCTACCACGATGATGATGACGGCGATGATGGTTGCTTTTCTTTGATAATTTGTCAGCGGAAAAGTGATTTTTGCCACGACAGCCCCGGTTTCTGCTGAATCACTAATTTTGCGGAACTGGGACCTCTCCAGCCGATGATAGTGAATTTGCCAGAGCCTTGCGGAAGGCATTTGGATTTGCTTTGTATGTGTGTTTTGCTGTTGTCACTCCCTGCCTGTTGTCATCGATGTGTGCTCGTCGGCAGAGCGAGAGAGCAACAGCTGGATGTGAACATATTTGGAATGAAATACGGTCTCCGGTATTGCAAGCAAAGATTGGTTACATTGACAAACCATTTGTGTGATGTGCTGCTACGGCGATGGATGGATGGATGAAAGATGAAGGCAGATGCTGTGCAAAACTTACTTCTGGCATAAGGATGCGTGCACGGCTGTCTCTTTCCTCCTTCGAACCTTGAAGCTTGATGCAATGTAATCTCAGGCTCTTGCTCTCCGGGCTGTACGCGTATACGGGGCGGTAAGGATTCCCTTGTCTCGTCGGTTCATGTAACTTTTCTTCTGCTCGATACCTTTCCAGGAATCGTCTCAAATTCTCTCTCTCGCAATCAATCACTGGGGCAATAGCCGCTTTTCATTCACTGATTTCGAAGCTCAAATCACCAACAGAAAACCATCCAAAGACTCCAACTCCATCAAAATGGTCACTCTCACCCGAAACCAAAACAAAGGAACCAAATTCGTTCCGAAATCCTAACCAACAATCTTCATTCACTGCTTCTTCTCCGTCGTCGTCTTCTTCGTCTTCCACATTGCCACTCGTTGCTCACCACTCACCACTGACTGGGCCCACCAGAAGAACACCTTCTTTTCACTTCCAATTTTTCCCTCAGAGCAAACGCACTTGCTTGATATGCACCGAAATCTGTATTCTCGAAAATTGCGACAGCGAAAAACGCACACAACCCGCGCACCCAGCATAAAAAACCAACGAAAAAGCTCCTGTTTCGAAACGCCAA
Organism: Aedes albopictus; assembly: GCF_035046485.1. Lineage (NCBI taxonomy): Eukaryota > Metazoa > Arthropoda > Insecta > Diptera > Culicidae > Aedes > Aedes albopictus. The sequence goes on along the minus strand of NC_085138.1, from coordinate 375,267,070 downwards.
ATGAGAAAAGTCCGGGGATGGATGACGGTAATATCCAGACCGCGCAAAACACTGCCTGCACAACAAACAGCACCGACGACGGTAAAACTCGCACTAACAAACCCGACCCGAACCGGACCACTAGAGAGCCCCGACGGCGACGACGACGACGAGCCCTGACTTCGGGCTTTCGTCTCTGACTTGATCTCACTCACACCATCAAGTGGGGTCGATAATGGCTCCCAATGTATCGGGTGCGTATTGGTTGCGCCGCCACCATGAATGGTGGTTTTGCAACAGTGTGGGTGCTAAGCGGTCGGGTTTCCATTGATTGCAGCAACAAGACGCGACGACGATCACGACGACGGATTGTGTGGGTTGTTTTGTTGAGGTTTTTTTGCATTCGGGTCGTGGTCGTTGTGATGATTTACCGATTGCTGGCGGAAGAGCCGGGCAGACGGAGAGGTGCGCGGGGAAGCCGATGGCGTATTGGCTGCGTGCTGTGAAAGAGTAGCGTTAGCGTTGAGGACGCAACTAGTTTGGAGTTGGCTGTTATCTTTGATGGGGTAGGCTAATATGTCAAATCAAAATTTAATGAAAAGAAAAACAAGAATTTAAGGAATTTTCTACAAAAAAGAAGAAATAAGCAACAAAACATATGGAAAACTCACAAGAAACAACAAGCAACTAGCTTTCAATGAAAACAAATCCAACAAAAAAGAAAGAAAAGTGAACTCAAGGGAGAAACAAACATGTAGAAACAGAAAGACATAGCGGGACAAAGAATATAAAAAATGCAAAACGAATAGGGAATTCGAGAAATAAAAATTATCAAAAAGCACAGAGAACACACGACAAAACAAGAAGAATCTGGAGAAAAAACATGAAGAAAAAACTATTACGTCTAAGTTATAATTCTAAAGTCTAAATTGAAATGGAAATATCTAAAATAAAGAATACCAACGAAAACGTATAATGAAGGAATATAAATTTAAATTGGAATTCATATAAAATGAGAAAACTTAAACGACAAAAATATGTCAAAACCAAACATAAATAAGTAAATTTACTAAAATATAATGAATAACAGCTAAATAAAACATGGAGCGAACCTGGTGATATGGTTAGAGTTGCCTGTCACGCTGAGGACCTTGGATCGAATCTCAGCCCTCACAAACTCACAAAACTTGGATCTTCCTTTCGGAAGAGAAGTAAAGCCGTGGGTCCCTTGATGAGCTTGCTACATGTTTATAACCTTCTGTATATACAAGAATCCCCTTTGAAGCAATAAAACTCACGAACGGATGAGCCGGTCAGCTTCATTTTTGCACAGTTCGATCCGTCTTCAGGGTGACAAGAAAACAAGAAAACAAGAAAACAAGAAAACAAGAAAACAAGAAAACAAGAAAACAAGAAAACAAGAAAACAAGAAAACAAGAAAACAAGAAAACAAGAAATCAAGAAAACAAGAAAACAAGAAAACAAGAAAACAAGAAAACAAGAAAACAAGAAAACAAGAAAACAAGAAAACAAGAAAACAAGAAAACAAGAAAACAAGAAAACAAGAAAACAAGAAAACAAGAAAACAAGAAAACAAGAAAACAAGAAAACAAGAAAACAAGAAAACAAGAAAACAAGAAAACAAGAAAACAAGAAAACAAGAAAACAAGAAAACAAGAAAACAAGAAAACAAGAAAACAAGAAAACAAGAAAACAAGAAAACAAGAAAACAAGAAAACAAGAAAACAAGAAAACAAGAAAACAAGAAAACAAGAAAACAAGAAAACAAGAAAACAAGAAAACAAGAAAACAAGAAAACAAGAAAACAAGAAAACAAGAAAACAAGAAAACAAGAAAACAAGAAAACAAGAAAACAAGAAAACAAGAAAACAAGAAAACAAGAAAACAAGAAAACAAGAAAACAAGAAAACAAGAAAACAAGAAAACAAGAAAACAAGAAAACAAGAAAACAAGAAAACAAAAAAAAAACAAGAAAACAAGAAAACAAGAAAACAAGAAAACAAGAAAACAAGAAAACAAGAAAACAAGAAAACAAGAAAACAAGAAAACAAGAAAACAAGAAAACAAGAAAACAAGAAAACAAGAAAACAAGAAAACAAGAAAACAAGAAAACAAGAAAACAAGAAAACAAGAAAACAAGAAAACAAGAAAACAAGAAAACAAGAAAACAAGAAAACAAGAAAACAAGAAAACAAGAAAACAAGAAAACAAGAAAACAAGAAAACAAGAAAACAAGAAAACAAGAAAACAAGAAAACAAGAAAACAAGAAAACAAGAAAACAAGAAAACAAGAAAACAAGAAAACAAGAAAACTAGAAAACTAGAAAACTAGAAAACTAGAAAACTAGAAAACTAGAAAACTAGAAAAGTAGAAAACTAGAAAACTAGAATACTAGAATACTAGAAAAGTAGCGAACTACAAAATAAGAAAACAAGAAGATAATAAGAAAACAAGGCATACACACGGTGTGTCTGGTAGAACAAAATTATTTAAAAAAAATCGGTATCGCTAAAACACCCACCAAACGAAAGCTGAAGGTCCCTTCTTTCATTTGAGACTAAAAGAAGAAAGTTCTATCGGCGGGTCTAGAACAATTTTTTTTTTTCAAATATTACTATCATTGAGGCTTGTGTTTTTTTTCTTTTTTCAACTTTGAGTGTAGCCAAATGGGCTTGAATTAGGTCGCCCATTAGTAACGTGTCCTTTTAAAAGAGTAAACGGGTCATATCAAAAATTAAAAATTTTCCTTACAAAATAGGGTAAGGGAGGTATTTTGGACCCCTTTAGGAAGTGGATGAACAATTCAGCGAAAAAAGAAAGTTTCCACTTCAAAATATGGATAATTTCAGTAGGCATTACGTAGAGTAACATGTTTTCTGTCGAAAAAGGTCAAACAGAACTCAAAATTGTTGTAGTAAATACAAGAAATATCATAACTCCTGAAGGATCTCGGGCTTCTATTTTGGACCACCTGATTTTATTTTGGACCACCAAATTAAACTTCAATTGATTGATGAAATGACAGCCACCTCAACAAAAATTTAAACATAGTTAAAACTACGTGAAGTTTACATATTTTCTATTCATTTTTTGAGGCAGGGAACATTAAAAAATTACGTAACGATAAAAATAGATGAAATTTTGTTGCAATTGCCAGTTTTTACGCATTGTAGTATGTTTCATGAAAAATGTTACGCAAAACGTGTATTTATTAACTATTGCATAACGTCAGTCACCATGCATAAATTACGTAACGCTTCATAGAAGTTTGAAAGTTTAGTGATTTTGCTAAATATAAAGGCGTTCCACACATATTGTAATGAGTGGAAAGGCCATCAAAAATAAAGTAATTTGAATGATACGTAAATTGTCAAACATATATTAGATAACACATTGTCTCAGTCATCAACTGATTGCCGAGAAGGACAACTTTTCTAAGCTGGATGACTGAACACCTGAAAATTTCAACTTGTCGAAAAGTTGTTAGGACACAAACCGAATCGAAATTTTTAACTTAGCGAAAAGTTGTTAGAAAAAATCGAACCCACAACAATCTCATTGTAAAATAAACGTATAACAACCCAGATCACGGGAGGTTCCAACTTATTCTATTTATCTGTTTTTAGAGTACATTACATTGGCATGAATATTTTCTCCCTTTAGAAGGAACTGGAGAGGTGGATCTGACAGGTGGTCCAAAATATGTTCACATCTGATTATGTTGAACATATTTTGGCCATACCTCAAACCACCATTTTAGTAAATATTATCGCTCCACCGAGCTTAAGAACAGTTTATTTTGAGTTCTTACAAGGCCATAATTGCAAACACATGAATTAAATATTTATTTATGAAATTTAATACCTCTTCGAAGCCGACTATAAATTTGTCACCTTCTCTGTTTTTGATGCTTTTCCGTGCGTTTCATTGGAAGTGAAAACATTTTCTATATTTTTGATACTGAACAGCATATTTAACTGACATCCAAAATAAAGGTCATCACATAGTTGAATACTTTTCGTGTTCCAATGAAAAATTACCAAGATTTAGTAGAGATTATGTGATAAATATCATAAAACTCCCTAGGTGGGCCAAAATACCTGCCCGGTCCAAAATACCTCCACTACCCTATTGCTTAAACATAAAGTGCAAAAAAAAATATTTAAGGCAGTTCAATAGAATTTCAGCAGTATCTGGGCATATATACAAATAAACTTCGCCTTTTATACATGTAGAAATAGTTATTGCGGCTGCAATTTTCTTATTTTTTATTGACAGTGTCTTATGATTTAACAGTTTTACGATCAAAGTAAGCCGAGTAATGTCAACAAAAATAGAACATACATCAAAGTAGCTCGGATAACGGGGCACAACATTTGGAAGGTAATCCATTTAGGAAAACTTAATTTTTTTTGATGATGCAATTTAAATCGTTCAAAAGCATGAATAAAACGATCTAGAACTCCACACCAATTTTATCAATGTCTGTGGTCCAATTTTATCAATGTCAATGGTCTGTCTTATATCCTTGTATGCCGTGGCTCGGATAGAATTATCACATGTCGGTATTTGTTCAATTTGTGCACCTTTATGGTACCTAAGACTTAAACATTTTTAGTTAATTCAGACTATTGTAGTTAGGTATAGCTCCTTACTTTTAAAGAAACAACTACGACAAGAATTCCCTAAGAGACGAGGAAAACCAAACCAAAGAGTACGTTTTGTGTTTAAAGAAGTGTTTTTCCGCCACAATTATCATCGAAAGCAGTTAATATTCACTGTTTAAGATGTGTTTAGTAAAATTGTCTAATAACGGGTAATTAGACAAAAAAATATTAGTAACAGTATATCTTTGTGAACAGGTAGCCTTACTCAATTGACAAAAACAGAATAATTAAAGCTACATGTCTAACGGTATATGTAGTAAGAACAATGTGCTAATCTGTCGGTTTATCAAAAGTTTGCTTTTTTGCTATTTTTTTTTAATCTGTATTAACGAGATTTTTAGCCCTTGGCTAGTTCATCTCGGGACCCACGCTTCACTTCCCTTCCGAAGGACGAACTCACACGAACATTTTGCGAGTTTGTCGGGAGTGGGACTCGATCCCAGGTCCTCGACGTGATAGTCAAGTGTTCTAACCATCACACCAGGTCCGCTCCACATCTTCTGCTAGCATCATGGCATTATAGACGAGTTAGCAACTTTTCATTCAATTCTACAGCTTTATTGACACATAGACATGTTTTACATTAAAGTGCATATGTCTGAGCACATACATATTAATCAGAAAAGATTGAAAATTTCATAACTTGTTCTTGTTTCTACTTGCAGGTTGTTGATATTATGAAAACTTTTTTCTGAAAGATATCAGAGATAGCAGTTAGTACTACCCCACAAAAAAGTTCGTACTTGCTCATTTAAATTTATCTCATTCAATGATGGCGAATATACCCATTAGATTTACTCTCTATGAGCTTACATATTATTTGAAACCTTCTACATGGAGTTGCGGCCCTCATAAAGGGCAAACGTGGCAGATCTAGCGCTACTATCGATGACGCAGAAAGAAATTGCTCGTTGCAGTTGTGTTCTAGATGCTACAAGAAAATGATCAAAGGCAAGCAGCTTGTTTGCACTAAAGCTGAAGTAAGGTACACCGGGGTAAGTTGAAACGGGTGGGGCAAGATGAAACGCGAAGTTTTGAAATAGATTTCAAAACAGTTTGGAAATTTTTCTTTTGCCAAAAGATTGTTTGAATCAAAAACTACATGTTATGGCATTCAAGCTGTTAATTATCATTGAATAACATCATGTTAACTCGCTGTTTCATCTTGCCCCACCCGTTCCAACTTGCCCCGGTGTACCTTACATTGAAACTTGTTGAACATCATTCAGACTTCTCATGAAGTTGCTGAGGTTGCTGAATATTTGCGGGCAAAACCCAGAGATCAGACTGATCAGATGAAGCTCTCAAATATTCATGAACTACCATCCAGATGGAAACCGGCGTCAACGAGTGACCAGAACAGTAAACCGATTTTGTTCACCGATGATTTGTTTTTGATAACGAAAAGTGCCCATAAAGCCACAGCTGCAAAGGCGTGAGTTCCCAGCACAACCATGCTGAGGATGACGGGTTCGATTCCCGGTCAGTCCAGGACCTTTTCGTGAAAGAAATTTCCTCGACTTAAATGATCATGCAGTATTTTCGTGCAAGTCACACGCTATACACATGCAAAATAGTAATTGGCAAAAGAAGTTTTTAGTTAAACCCAAGTAGCCACGCTGTTGAAGCTGTACGTATTGCATATTTAAAGCACATATATTGACATGCACTACTCTATATAAACCATTAAAGTTGAATTAAAGTGGGAAGTGGCGCCACTATTGCTGACTTACGATTATACCAGTATAATCGTAAGTCAGCTATAGTGGCGCCACTTGCCACTTTAATTTGACTTTAATGGTTAATGTAGGGCAATACATGCCAATATATGTACGTGCTTTAAATATGCAATACTTACAGCTTCAACAGCATGGTTACTTGGGAAAACTGTGAAAGTGCTTGTAGGAGATAAAATAAGAAAATTTCAAACAAATCATTTCATTTATTCTTATTACATCTCCTACAGTGCTCATAGAACAAGCTAAGAAGCATGCTTCGTCTCTGTAGGGACGTTTCGTCAAGAAGAAGAAGAAGAAGAAGACGAAAGAAAACATGTGTCTTGAGTACCAGACGCGCATTGAAGTTGAGAAGCTGTTTGAGGAGAATATATGACGAAGTCACACCCCGAAATTTCAAGAGCACAAATCTGAAGAACCAAATGACGGTATATGCTGTAAAGGTGGTCGATTGATGACCTGCTGGTGCCAGTCTAATACGAGACCCTAAAGACGTATACGCATCTGTCATAGGATGCAAACACATTATTTGAATCTAGATTGGAATTCGAAGGAACAGCATATAACTCGATTTTATACTCACTGTTCTAGTACTTTCGCCACACTGTCCATTCGCAACTACGAAGTTGCAGAATGTGCGTGAAGGTTTACGTGAGAAAAAACGAGAGGGCTATATTTTTTGCTTTTTTTTCACGCACATTCTGACAGTTCCTTACGAGGTTTTTTATTAGAGCGACAAAGAGTTGGAATCTCTTTTACCTTCGTAGTCGCGAATAAACACAAAACTGTCATCTGCTGGATTTCCCATTCACATGGTACTATTGTGCTTTTATGTGAAGAATAATAAACATAATATAAAAAATATATCGTCGGAAAATCATGCTTGCAATGGAAAAACAGTGTTTTGTCATAAATGTGTTCTTCGAAAAAAAAAATGAAAAAATATCATATATCTTTCAAAAAAAAAAAAAAATTGTTCTAGACCCGCCGATAGAACTTTCTCCTTTAAGTCTCAAATGAAAGGGGGGACCCTTAGCTTTCGTTTGGTGGGTGTCTTAGCGATACCGATTTTTTTAAATTAATGTTGTCCACCAGACACACCGTGTACAGACAAGAAAACCTTCAATCAAGCAGGAAAACAACAACAATAACAAAAAAAAACAAGAAACAAGATGACACTAGTTACCTTGATGAAGTAAGAGTAAGAAATCAATAGCAGGAAAGTTTAGAAGAAACATATACTCCTGCCTAAAAACAGAAACAAAACAAATGGAAATTAACAAATAGAAACGAAACAATGAACGAGAAAAAAAGACAATGACACAAGAAGAAAGTAAATGCTTCCGAGATATTTCTATATTAATCAATAAGGCCAGTAGTACACAGGGTCAAATATTTGACAAGGAAAGAACTCAAAAAACAACATCGGTTTGACACTAATAAAAATTTGATCGAGTCAAACAAGATGTTTGAGCATTGGTTTCTTTTTGGACAAATATTTGACCCTGTGTACTAACAGCTTAAGAATTGCAAGAGGTAACATCAGAAACCAGTGAAGAGAATTGTCAGACAAAAGAGGCACAAAACAAGCAACAAAGAAGACGCGGCGATTACTCTTTATCCCAACTGGTAACAGATAAAGACATGATCTCGAACATTTTTGTTGCAGACAAAACGGAACCTGAATTTGTTGCGTTCTTTCCAACTCGTGAATAATCAATTATTACCAACCCAAAATCAAAACTTTTTGATGGTACATCTTCAACAGCGTTGCAGTGTTTACCGACTCGAAGTTACCGCTCGAAAATCACAATGCAAGCCTTAAAAACTGTGGGGTATGAACAAAGCTGAGTAGCATTTCCCATGCGTGTATTTCCCCTAGCAAGCATCAGTGACAGCCAGCACCATGACGGGGTCGTCGTCAGTGTGATGCTGCCTCATTGACGAGTGGACTGTTGGCGGAGCAAGTCGCCATCACCGTGAGGTTCCGTATTATGCCAAGTGATTCTACTGCAGTTTGCTAAGATGGCTGGGAACGGATTGTTCCAGTGAGTTGCCCGGCATTCACATTGGCGATCCTGCCAGGAGTGCATCATAATCAATAACAAGTTAATCGTAAAATAGGTAGAATCACTTGGCATAAAAACAGTGAGAGAAAACAAATCGTTTTGGTGTGTGAAGTGTGTGGTGGTGCTGCAAACACAGTGAAGTGGGTGTTGCAATTCTGCGGTTCCTGACGAAAGCTAGAGCGCGGAAAGTTTTTGTTTTTCCAACCGCGTTCTGTTTTAGCCTTGGTTCTAGCACAAACACATGAACAAAGGCGCGGTGACGTGGTTGATTTTTGTTGTCGACTGGTAGCACGCTGTGGATAGGTGGTCGGTCGATGATTGCATGCATGTTTTCTTCATGTTCTTGCTCGGCATGAATGGTCGCGCTTTCGTTGATTCCTCGGATCGTACATGCTCGTGTTGTCGCTCGGTTGAACGGTAAATGCAAACAGGTTGATGTGCATGATGGTAGAGGTGTTTGACTATTGTGAATGTTGCCGTAAAATACTCGCGGCGTTGGTTGGTTGGGTTGGTTTTTGCTCGGGTTTTTGGTTGGGCAAATTAATGGCGTGTCGAACCGCCGAAAATTTTTCTGCATAAGGAAAATGCAGGGACGTGTAATGAAAACCGTCCAAGGAAACGGCATTTTTGGATAACCGCCGAAAATTTTTCTGCATATGTGTAATGAAAACCGTCCAAGGAAACGGCATTTTTTGAATAACCGCCGAAAATTATTCTGCATAAAGAAAATGCAGGGACGTGTAGTGAAAACCGTCCAAGATAAAGGCGTTGTTGGATAACCGCCGAATTTTTTTTTCTGCATAAGGAAAATACAGGGACGTGAAATAAAATCCGTCCAAGGAAATGGCGTTATTGAAAAACTGCCGAAAATTGTTTGCATCAGGAAAATGCAGCGATGTGTAAAGAAACCCGTCTAAGGAAATGGCGTTGCATGATAACTGCCGAAAGCTGTGCGGGAGAAAAATGCAGGGACGTGTAATGAAAACCGCCCATAAAAAATGCATATCGTAAAACAGTTTAAAATTCGAAGTACGCAATGAAAACATATCTACTGAAAATATGTTGTAGAACCTCTTTCGAACTCGTTTTGAAGAATCTATTTTCGTATAATGAAGGACATTTGTGTGTTATATATGGTCCATCTGTACCATCACATTGAAGCATTGAAAATGGAGTTGTATGATATACGGAATCTTTAGTCTGATAATTCTCAAATTCGTTAATCTCTTGTTTTTTTTTTCTTTTTTTTTTGACAAATAATTCTTACAAAATATGTTCGTTTTCGTTGAATGCATCGAATTTTCGCAATCGTGAATAACGATTGATTTGAGTGAGAGAAAAACAGGGCCGGCTACATAACGAGACGTGCGCTTGAAGGAGAGAAGACGCATCACCCAACTGCGTGTGTTGTAGTTATTTTTATTGGAGCTCGGCAAAACCCCATAGATGATTGGTTAGCATTGCAAGTTATCAATCAAATGATATAGGTTCGATATTAACAAAAGTGGGTTTACTAAACAAAAAAGTAAATGTGGCCATTCGTCTTAATTCTTGTATCTTGAAGTGTATCTTGTTGCATTGGTGCCATAAGGATGAAGAGAACGAAATTGAGGGTTTGAGCGTAAAAATAACAAGCCTGCTAGTAAGAAAACTTTTTTTTTCGGAGAAGAGGGAGAATGTGGGGTATGAACAAAGCTGAGTAGCATTTCCCATGCGTGTATTTCCCCTAGCAAGCATCAGTGACAGCCAGCACCATGACGGGGTCGTCGTCAGTGTGATGCTGCCTCATTGACGAGTGGACTGTTGGCGGAGCAAGTCGCCATCACCGTGAGGTTCCGTATTATGCCAAGTGATTCTACTGCAGTTTGCTAAGATGGCTGGGAACGGATTGTTCCAGTGAGTTGCCCGGCATTCACAAAAACCTCTTTACTCGTGGTGCACGATCTCTGTCATATTTTGTTCAAGTTGGGACAAACCTATGTCGCATTAGGTAAAATGTCACAACAAATTCAGGTTGCGACATTGTCGTTATTGTTGCGCGATGGTTGAATTTTGATTCACTGTCAGAAACAATTCCAGGATGAATTTCTGAAAAAAAAAAAAAAAAAAAACGGAAGAATATTTACCTGGAAGTATTCCCAGAGCAACTTCTGAAAGGTTTTCCTATGAGAATATTCAAAACAATGCTCTGAAGGATGATCAGAAAAAATGCTGCAATAATTAACAGATCCACTTCCGAAAGAACTTAACGAAAAGTTTGACTTTTCAAAATTCTGGAATTATTTATTATTATAGAATTATAAGTGGATTTATTTATTATAGAATTATTTTTCCAACTGATATAATGTAATCCTTTTGTAATCATTTTAAGACTCCTTGAAAAAGGTGTTAAATACATCGAAACGTCGGACATTGAAACAAATTATCTTTTGATTTCCAAAAGAGACGGCTACGCCGATAAAACATCACTGGGAATAACTTTTTTGGAATTACTTGAGCAACTCCTGGAAGAACTCCCGCGTCCCGAAGGAGAACTTTAAAAGAAATTTACATAAAATTATGCGGAGGAGCATGTGAAAAGTCTTGAAGAAATTATAAAATGTCTGTCATAATTTGCATGTGTCTGAATTCTTGTCCGAGCATTTGAAAAAATATGGTAGGTACTTTTGAGAGAATTTTCTGTAAAAAAAAACAAGAAAGAATTTCTTGAAACTACTCTTCAAAGAACTCTGGAGGAGTTTCCAGCAAGATCATCAGTGATACATATGGAAGAATTCTGGAAGAATTGCCTAGGAAATTTTTGGAATAATGTCATGGAGGTATTGGCAAAATTCTCAGGCGAACGTCTGTAAAAAATATAAAAAAGAACTGGTGAAAGATATTCTGGAGGATTTTCCGAAATAATTTTCCAGTATATGCAGAGCCGTAGCGTGGTCCCAAGGCGCCCTTGGCAAGCATCCAGATTGGCACCTCACGTTAATTAAAAAAATCCAATAACTTCGCCAAAGGTTCCGTCGTAAGTTTATTAAAAATATGTTCCAGAAGATCCGTGAGAAAATTTTCTGAAATCATTGGATCTCGATGTAAGTTTGAGTTGGAATCTCTGGAAGAGTACATGCTGGAATCACTGAATGTAATTGCGCAATAATTTCTGGAGGAATTCCTACAGAAATATTCGTGGAAATACCTGATGATAATCCAGGCACAGAGAACAGACATCCAGGCTAGAACAAATTTCATTCGAAAAGTTGTGTAAGGATTTGAATCTTTACTTGAGTAAGGTTGCAAACCAATACACGATGACAACACTAACGCCGCCAAACATCATATTGCCACAGTCAGTGGTGAATTGAAACATTTCAAGTGGTGAATTAAATTAGTATGGGAAATTAACCGATTGCAGCGCCACGCTATTGCCACTTGTGTTGCCGATTTCAAATGGCCGTTAAATTCCTTACACAGCTTCGAAACTGAACTTGGATGTCTGTTCTCTGTGATCCAGGAGAGTTTCCAATTTATTATATGGAGAGAATTACATGAATTTCTGCAACAGTTTGTGAAGAAATACATAAATGAAGAACTGGAAGATTTTTTTAAGGAAATCCTGCAAAAAGTTAGGAAAAAATAAATCTGTGGAGAAATTTTCTCACGGAATACTTGGAGAAATCTCTGAAAAAATTACGCATTTATAATTTTCTGGAGGAATTCATGAGGAAATTCATGAATGGTTTTCAAGAGAGAATCTAGCAGAAATTTATTGAGCAATCTCTAGAGGACATGGGACAATTTCTAAAGGAATCAATGTGAAATTTGCCAAGCACTGTAAGAGATTTCTTTCTTATAAAGAAAACTATAGAAGACTTTTCGAAGAAAACTTTGATCAAATTTTTGAAGAAATCTTTAGAAGATTTTCTGAAAAACAAATTCTTGAAAGAATTTTTGAAGGAATTCTCAGAGGCATTTCTTAAGAAATTTTTGGAGAGATTTCTAAAGAAATCTCAGCAGGAGATTCTCTAGGAATCCATGGAAGAAATAATGAGGAAATCTAATTACGGGTTCTGAAGTAATCCTTAAAGAGATATTTTTGCAGGTACAGTCGGGTCTCCTATAAGACGCTACCACCCACTTTACGCCCACTGCAATTTCTCAGCTGTCTTGCATCCGATCCAGTTGATTTCTTGCCTGCAGTAAGGCTATATTATAGGCTAGTCATATACCGAAAATGAACTAAATTGCCTGAAAGACAACGTGGAAATTACGGTGGGCGTAAAGTGGGTGGCAGCGTCTTATAGGAGACCCGACTGTATATCTTTAAGAATTTCGGAAAATCTCCAGGAGGAATTTCAAAAGGAATCTTTCGAGAAATTTCGAGAAGAATCTCAAGAAGAGGTTTTGATTTGATTTTTTAAGAATCCCTGAAGGAGTTTCTGTGAGAGTTTCTCAAGGAGTTTTTCAAAGAAAATCCAAGAGGAATTTCTGAAAGAGCTATTGGAAAGTTTTAAAGATTTTTTGGAAAAAAAAGCTGCAATAAATTTCAAATAGTTAACTGATAAAAATTTAAAGAAATTCCTGGATTTGTTTTGAAGAAATAAAAAAACACTAATAGTTTTTAAGCGAAAACGACTTTGATAATTTCTGTTAGATGTAAATTCCAAATAAACATTTACTGGAAATAACAATAAATTGAACTAAAAGAGCATGATCTGAATATTTAAAATTTAAGATTTAAAATACTGTTAGTGGACATTGTAAAATAATTCAAAAAAGGCGATGAAAACTCTCAGAAGTAATTTCTAGATATTCCCGAGTAAGAGCATTTTGAAAAAAAATAGAAGCTTCCACTAGCATATTGATTTTGTGTCAAAGGATGCAAATTCTTAGTGGAATTCAAAGGAACCGTACTTAACCCGATTTTCTTTTATTTACAGATATTCCCCTAACAAGCCCAGGTTAATCATCATATTGATTTTGCCTTGTACATAAAAATAACTTAAAAATTATTATTCTCAACATAAACAGTGGTTAAATTCCCGGGTTATTTCATGGTAAATAATCAAAATAATCGAGTAAAATCTGATTTTTCTAGAATACGGAATAACGTAAAAAACACACAATCAGTCTTCGATACTGTAAATAGTGAAATCTTGATAACATTCAAGAAAACAATAGCATCATCCTGTTTCCTTCTAGCCTTAGGCCTTTTCGGCGCCCCTCTGAGGCTGGCGCCCTTGGCGGGGGCCAACCTGGCCAACCACACGCTACGGCTCTGAGTATATGCAGAACTGGAAGGACATCTGGGAAATTAACAGGACTTTTTTTGAGAAGAAAAATTATACGAGAGAAGAGAATCCTCCGAAGACATCCTAGAAGAGTTCTTGGAGAAACTTTACAAAAAATATCCAACATAACATCTTAAAGATTTTTTAATTTCCAAATGAATCCTAGAAGAGACTTTAAGTCGAGCTTTAAGGCGAAACTGGTAGCATTTTCTCATTTTTTTGGTTTTTGATTTTTTATTAAATAACGAAGCAATATTTTCAAAATCGGTTTTCGTGCACATGTAGAATATAGATCAAGGTATCTTCTGATTTTTTTGAGGTGGAAAATGTTTTCCATTTTTGCAGAAACCATTTTTATGTGAAATGTTGTTCAAAAATGGTTTCTGCAAAAACGAAAAACATTTTCCAGTACAAAAAAAAAATCAGAAGATACCTTGATCTATATTCTACATGTGCACGAAAACCGATTTTGAAAATATTGCTTCCACGGTGCCCCCACAGACCGTTATTATAAAATAAAAATGTCCATCAAAACGAAGTTCAGGGATCGATCCCTGGTACCATTCTGCACCTCTGGGCAATTTTTTAAAATAATCCCTAGGAGGAATCTCAAGAAATCTCGATTTGATGTTTTATACTGAGAAATTTACAAGAAAACCATGTTCAGATTGGACAATATTGCTTAAATACCTACAAAAATTTCCCAAAGTGTTCAAAGTTGTTTCTAACCAGTATATATTTATTAACGTTACTTCAATTATACATATTTACTACTTACCCAACTCAGTTAACTGATTAAACTGACTTAAGTATGTTATGCTAAGCCATACACTAGTTTTAACGAACGCATTTGAAACTAGATTTTTTCATTATTGTTTCATAAACAAATTTTACTTCCAAATGTTATACATCAAAACTTTCCCCGATTCTACAACATGTTTGCAATTTGCACTCCAATTTTCATAGCGATATTAGCGTTCTTTGTGGAGTTTTGGCAATAAATGTGAAACAGTGTTGAAACATATTTTTTCCAACAATTTTCTACTGAGTTGATTAAGTGCGTTGTGGTATATACGATATACGATCTTCAAAATCAGAATCATTTCTCAGTTTTCTTAAAATGAATAACGCTTTCAGCCACAATAGTCATAAACAAAATTGTTCTTTTTTTCGATATTGCTAAGCTTTTTGAACAGGGGCGCTCAGTGTTTAGTATTGTATTGTTCCTTGCTGTAAATGCATCGCTCCTATATGAGGCGAGTATTGACACATAATCGATCCGATGACCGTAAGGACGTGGCCAGCGCCGTTATTGACTTTCAAATGTTGAACTCTCGAATTGTGCACATTAAGAATGATTAGCTAGTCCCAAGCCTAACATTCATTGGTACTCCGTGCAACTTCGATTGCTCTGGTCAATCACGGAGTAGCAAATACGATGTGTACGGTTATCTTCGAATTTAATTTCTTTGATATTCCCTAGAATTTTGAACATTTTTTTGAATGAAAAGTGCTACATATTCTTGCATATGAACACTAGAAAATCACTGAGAAATATGTGTTAAATAAATATCTAAGTACACCAATTTTGGAAGAACAGGAAACTACGACGTATAATTAGTAATAACATATTTAATACGTTGTTGTGGATTCATGACGAAGTAGAATAACATTTTCCAAATGATATTTCCTTACAAACTAGGATACCACTCGTGAAAATTTGGCGCTATTTCTATGAATGTTTGCTACATTTTTGAAGGAATATGATTTACGCGAGGAGAAATACGATGCAACTGATTTTCGATTCGTACCCAAATATTTATTTTTTTCAAAATCACTTACTTTTTCCATACATTTGGTTGATTATATACAGTCGAGACTCCTGTTAAAAACTGCCACCCACTTTATGCCCACCGCAGTTTCTCAACTGTCTTACATCCAATTCATCTGATTTTTTAGTGCGATTAGTGCTTACTATATACTCCATCATATACAAAAAATGAACTAAATTGGTTAGAGGACAGCCTGGGAAACGCAATGGGCGTAAAATGGGCGGCATCGTCTAATAGAAGACCCGATTGTGTTTTGATATTTTGATTGGTTTTATCTCAACGGAGCACAGAGGCACACCACAACGCACTTAATCGACTCAGTAGAAAATCATAGAAAAAAAATGTTTCAACACTTTTTCACATTTATTGCCATAACTCCACAGTGAACGCTGATATCGCTATGAAAATTGGAGTGCAAATTGTAAACTTGCTGTAGAATTGGGGAAAATTTTAATGTATAATACTGTGATGTAAAATATGTTCATAAAACAATGGAGAAAAAAAAATCAAATTATTAATGCTTACGTGAAAACCGATGCATGGCTTAGCATAACATACTTAAGTCAGTTTAATCAGTTAACTGAGTTGGGTGAGTAGTAAATATGTATAATTGAAGTAACGTTAATAAATATATACTGGTTTGAAACAACTTTGAACACTTTGGGAAATTTTTGTAGGTATTTAAGCAACATTGTCCAATCTGAACATGGATTTCTTTAAAATTTCTCAGTATAAAACATCAAATCGAGATTTCTCGAGATTCCTCCTAGGGATTATTTTAAAAATTTGCCCAGAGGTGCAGAATGGTACCAGGAATTGATCCCTGAACTTAGTTTTGATGGACATTTTTATTTTATAATAACGGTCTGTGGGGGCACCGTGGCTTCATTATTTAATAAAAAATCAAAAACCAAAAAGTGAGGAAATACTTCCAGTTTCGCCTTAAGTAGAATTTCTGGAATAATTGCTGAAAGCAGTTCTATATTAGAACAATTATCGGAGCAGTTTCAAGAAAAAAAATCTGAGGGAATATCCAGAACGAATTCCCCGGAAAACTTCCGGAACATTTTTTCAGGAATTTCTAGAAAGATGATCGGTGATACATATGGAAGAATTCCCGGAGAAACTTCTACGGCAATTTCTGGATATTTTTCTGGAAGAATTCCCTTGGGCATTTCTGAAATTATGCCCTGAGGTTATTGGAAAAATGCTCAGGCGAACGTCTGTAAAAAAATATTAAAAGAACTGCTGGAAGATATTCTGGATAAACATCCGAACGAATTTTCCGAAACTGTGCAGAACTGGAAGTACACCTGGAAAAATGTACAGGAGGATATTTTAGAAAAACAAAAAAAAATGCTGAAGGAACTTCAAGAAAAAAAAAACTCTGTGGATATTTCTGGAAGATATTATTAAAGAAATTTTCCGCAAGAAACTTAAGGAAAAATGTTTGAAAAAAAAATGGGAGATCTCTCAGAGAATTTGTGAATAAATTTCTATAAGAATTTAAGGAAAAGTTTGTTGAAAAGTTGAATAATTTCCAGAAAAACTTTCAATTTTTGGAGATACTTCTGGAAGAGCTCTCAAAGTTAAATGTTTACTAGCAAAATTCTGGGAAAAAATGTTTTTAAAACATCTGCGCGAGAATTATATAACAAATTTTTGGAAGAGTTCCCATAAAATTACTACAAAAAACTGATGGGAGGAACTTTAGAGCTATCTCCGCGCATTGCTTAACAAATTCATCCATGATTTTTCACAAAACAAAGATAAATATCCCTACTCGAATTGTAACCATCACACCAGGATCGCTTCCAACAGCGTGTAGTGACGCCTTTTCCGGGATTCTTTTAGAAATTTCACTGGTGATTCCTTCAAAAGTTTCTTATGAGATTCCTCCATAACATTGTCTATGGACTCCAAGTCAAAGGAAATCTTCTATGGATTTCTTTCAAAATTTTTCCATGGATTCCTTTATACATTATTTACCCCAGTCTAAATATCTCCCAAGGTTTCTTATAAAAACTACACTAGGGTTTTAGAAATTTCTCAAGGGACTTCTTTTTCAATTTCTTCTAGAGTTATTTCTGGTGGATTTCTATGTATTGCTTCTGACACTCCATCAGGAAATACTTTTAACTTTTGCCTTTAATCAAAGGCAATTTGTCCAGGGATTCCTTCAGAATTTTCTGCAGTGAGTTCCTTAAAAATCTTTCGGATTATCTATTAAATTCTTTCACTGGTCTCTTCTGCGAAATTTTCCAGATATTTTCTTAAGAAACTCATTAAGAAATTTCTCCAGAAAGGCATACAGAGATTTGTTTAGAAATTGCTCTGGGGATTCCATTTGAAATTCTCTTATGAATGTGTCCAGAAATTTCTCTAGGAATTAATAAAAAAATCCAGCAGGAATTCCTCCAGATCTTCTAGCATTATTGCATTGAATGATTCAGGCAGGATTTCCTCCAGATATTCCTCCATGTATCTCTATTAGTTCCTTTCCGGATAATCCAAATAATTTTTCCATGGTTTTTTGAAGTACATTAAAAAATCTCTTTCTTTTACGGATGTTCTTCAAAAATATTTCAAGATTTTTTAGATGCTTATCAATGTGTTTTCTTTTCAGGTTTGGCTTTTTTTTTCAAGAAATTCATCCACAGATTTCTTCAAGAATTCTTTCAGAAAATCCATCGGGAATTTTGTCAAAGGTTTTCTCCGGGAATTTTCCTATGAATCCCTCAATATTTTTTTTTCTTGGAATTCCACCAAGAGTTTTCCTAGAAGATTCTCCAGGAAGTTCCTAAGAAATTCCTACTGAGATTCCTTCAAGAATTTCTTAGGATATTCCTCCAGAGGTTCATTCAAAAGTACTTGCTTAGATTTCTACGGGGATTATACTGAATTTCTTTAGGGTTTCTTTCAGACTTTTCAGCTGGCATTTCTTCCAAAATTGCTTTAAGAAGATATTTTTCTTGTACCGACTTTTCGAACCCTTTTTTATCATCTCTTAAAAGAGTTTTCAGAGCTTTAGGGATTGTCTCAGGATTTTCAGCTATGGAATTTATCAGATTTTTTTTTTCTAAAAACTTCATTTCAAATCCTACATTTCTTTGGAAATTTCAGGAGTTCTCCAACTACTCTTTGAGAAATTCCTTCAGTGATGTCTGCAAAACTTCCAAGATGTCGTTTAGAGGTCTCTGCATAATTAGTTCAGAATTCCTGTAGGAATTTTCCAGAAGTTCTTCCAGAAATTACACGAAAACTTTTGAGTTTTGAAGAATTCTCAAAAGAATTTCTAGCAAATCACTGGAGGATTGTCTCTAAAAATTTCTTAAAAAACTCCTGGAGATACTTTTGGAAACTCCCAGTAGAAATTCTTGAAAACTTATGGAGAATTTCTTGGACAGAAATACAATTTCTGAAGTTATCGTGTGAGCAACTCCAGGATGAATGCCAACGATAACACTTAAGATACCTTCTTTATTCCCTGGAAAAAAAAATCATTAGAGATTTATGGAGAAACTCCGCAAGTAATTCCACAGAGAAAATGCTTGAGAAACCTCTGGAGGGATTCCTGAGAAATCCATGGAAGAATTTCTGAAAAAATCTCCTAAAAATTGTCGGCAGAAATAACAGACGAACACAAGTAACAATAATAACAGCTTATTCAGCCAAAATTTTTAAAATAAAGCTTTGGAGTGGTTTATTAATCTGTTATACAGCATGACTATTTGCTGGGAATGCACTGGAGGAATTGTTAAAGGAATTCATCAATCCTTTCTGAGAAATCTCTGGAAGGTTTTCTGAAGAAATCATAGAGGTACCTCTGATAGAACTTTCAGATTTTTTTGTGTTTTTTTTATTTCTGATGAGGTTTGTACAAAAAAGTCCCTAAACTACCCAAGAAACAGAGATAGCTCAATAACAGTTTCTTAAGCTAAGGTTTGCTTAAGATTCGTTTATTGAACTTTTATGCAGCTAAAATGTTTGTTGGGTACTACGTGTAGAAATCATCTGAAGAGAATCGTGAAGAAACAATGGATCATTACAATAACTTAAACGGTCGCTATGAAATGAGCAGATAGCGTCACCGTAGCCTTGTATGTTTGACATAACTCCACTGCTGTTACAATGTTAACGTCCATATACGGTGGCGCCTCTGCTTACATGCGGTGAATGCTAGAAAAGTTGCCTTTATTGATCCATTAATAATATTGGCGGATTTTTTTAGAGAACAACCGAAGAAATAAAACAATCTTGAAAAAATGCTAAGGAATATATTCTGGTGTAATATCTGCGGGGATCGTTGAGATAATCTGATAAATTCAAAGCAAATTCAAAGCAAATCTTGGAGAAACTTCCAGAAAAATCTCTTCCCATGGAATTTCTAATGTCTGAGAAAATCTCTTAAGAAATGGAGTAATACCTGAAGCTCCTAGGATCCTCCGGAGAAATTTAAAAAAAAATGTGAAAAATTATCTGAATGTTTGGGCTTGTTCAGAAATGTCATAACGCTAGATGAGGTGGGTGGGTGTTCTTGAGTCTCGTATCAAACGCTGTCGCCCACTTCTCGCCCATCGCAATTTCTCAGTTGTCTTGCATCCAATCCAGCTGATTTTTTTTTAAGCAGTTAGTGTTTAGACTACAGACTCATCACATGGTTAGAAGACAGCCTGGAAAACGCGATGGGCGGAGAGTGGGTGGCAGCGTGTAATAGGAGACCCGACTGTATTACGAAGGGTGGGTGGGTGTCAGAAAAAGTCAATTTTAGCGTTATGAAATTAGTGAAAGAACCCTTTGTAAAAAATGCCTCTGGAATTGCATATTTTAAGAAACGGAGACAGACTTGTAAGAATCCCAAAATGGCCGCCACAATGGCCGACTTCGGCACCTACTCACGATTTCTAGCGCACAAATCTCTTCGTAAACAAAACCAGCGAGCCTGATCTTTTTATTTTAAGCTAATTACAAGTGGGCTTAAACAAAATAATGAAATGCACTGTTGTTCGAAGTTTGCTTCTTAAAATTTGTGCATTTGAAGTTCTGATGCACTGTTGAAGCGGGATTTCAAGAAGTTTGTCCTTAAAGGAATTTCTGGAGAAACTCCTAGCGAAATTCCTAGAAGAATATTCGAAAAAATCCTAAAGAAAACATTCTGACAATATTTCTGAAGGAATTCCTTCAGAAATGATTAAGATCTTTAAATTTTGTTTTAACTTTGCTGAACCCCCTCCTTTACCCGTCAAAGTGTGACGTAATTTATGGACGCTCCCTAGAATCTAATTATTAAACTTCATAAAAAATAACATTATTGCATTGCGTTGCGTTGCGTGGTAACGGAGTAATTCGTAGATAGCATACTGAAAGTTGTCATGTTTAATCTTTAATACTCCTATTCTAATTGCTTATGGAATGCTATTTGGGGAGGAACAGCTTTCCAATCACAGGTTGAAGTAAAAAAGACATAAAAACTTCCACTGCCGGCCACGCTCATCTTCTCCGTTACGAGGATAGGAAAGGATGTGATGATATGACACCTACTTTACAAGAGGTCAGCGACTCACCGACACTCCCATAGGTGTCAAGGAGTTGGATATTTGGAATGGGTTGATTTGGGAATTTGGGATGCGACAAGATTTAGATTGTGTTAGTGAATTGTAGTGATGTGTTGGTGTGATTGTAAGTGTTTTAATATGTTTGAACATCAACGTTGGGAGTGACGTAGCTAAGAAATGTTGTCACTCCATGGGCTTTTTTGCTTCAGGGATGCACGGTCAGGAAATTCACTCATTTTCGAGCTAAAGTGGGACAACTCAAAATTGAGTAAATTTTTTTTCCAGCGATAGCGCTGGCCCAAGTGCGAAAATCTCATCAGTTTAAGCCGTATAATATTCTTGATGATGCGAAGAATATTATACGGCTAAAACCAGTTGGATTTTTGCACTTGGGCCAGCGCTATCGCTGGAAATGCAATTTACTCATTTTTTGAGCTGTTCCAGTTTAGCTCAGTTTTGTGTGAATCTTACTCATTTTAGAGTAACATTTTCTTAGCGTGTGGGGCACAGGCATTTTCACTGTGTCCTGGCTAACAAGCCTAGGCTTAAGCGCCATTACTCGCTCTCTGAAACGAAAAGAAACACAATTGATCCTACTTGAAGGTGGGATGGAATAGTAGGGATGGGATGACATCTACTTAACGAGAGGCCAGCGACTCACCGACGCCCTTGTAAATAGCAACGTGGGTAAGGGAATGATTTAAAGCTTGAGTCATTTAATATCTGGACGCAAAAAATCGGATCTGTCTCGGAGATATGTTATTGAAATGAACAATATTTTGTACTTACAATCAAGGATATTTATTGAACTTTCTAGGAAAAATAGCCTTAAAATTATTCGGATTTGGTTTTTATGAAATTTCGAACTTTTCTCCGAATACCACTCATCCTTGGACAATCTGTTGGTTCACCTGAGCGGCCATTTTGTTCCACCATCTTTGCATCTGTGTTGCATCCCGAACCACCTTTCCACTCTTCTTCAACTTCTGCTTGACAACTGCCCAATATTTCTCGATTGGGCGGACCTGAGGGCAATTTGGTGGATTGATTTCTTTTTTGATAAAATCCACCCCGTTGTCTTGATACCAGTGTAGCACTTCTCTGCTGTAGTGGCAACTTGCCAGATCTGGCCCAAAACTTAACAGGTCCATTGTGGGCTGTACAGAACGGAAGAACAAGCTTTTCCAGGCACTTCTGCTTGTGCACTTTGGAATCCATGGTCCAGTTTGTCACGAAAACCTTTGTTTTTTGGCCGCAGCTGCAAATACCTTGCCAGATCATCAACTTTTTTATTGTCAAAAACAAACTTGAACTTACTGGGGACATCACCCCGACCTGTGGCTTTATTAAATTTTTGTCCGGGATACTGACCATAGTCCATTTTCACGTACTTCGCAATTTTTGAACCTGACCCCGTCGGATTTTCGAAGTGTGTGTCCAAAACTAATTTTCGATGCGCGGCTTCCATTGCGTATAACTTTAAGGAAACGAAACCAATCGTGACAAAATTTTCAGCACTGAAGGAGGCAACATTCCAAAACAAACTGCTGTCATTTTTTTTCGGATCCGACCACCAGGGGCGCTGCAGCAAATTGAACAGTGCGTCCAGATATTAAATGACTCAAGCTTTAGGATTTATTGTCGCTGCAGCACTAACCTGCAATTCGCTGGAGAGTCCAGCGACGCGACGATTTCCAGCGACGTCAATGAAACTGTCATAGCAACTCTGACGTTTCGTAATCTCCACCACTGTTTACCTCCAGCTGGCTATCGTTGTACATGCTGACTCTCTCAATCCGTAATTTCGAAGCATTTTCCCAACAATTTTTTGGACTCACTCGTCTGAGATCAATCCGACCTCATCAAAGCTACCGGGAAACGATAATTTCGAGGCAAAACTTCCGCTACGGGGTCAAATAAATTCGATCTTACACCTCAACAATCATCGCATTCCGATTGTAATCGTTCGCATCATCGATTGCGGGACACAACAATGCGTGTGAGTTCAGGTCTCCCGGAACGTACCCGGACCCGGCTGGTAAAAAGATTTTGCGAGGCTGCGAGATGCTGCGAGTGTCCACTGGCAAAGAATTTGCAAATTCGGTTGCCCAGTACGAAGAAACGGTAGGAGAAACATTTACTCATTAAAAGGAGCAATTGCTTGTGGCCATGTTTTCAAGCGCGAGGTGTGAGGCTTGGTGTGAGGTATAAAGTGCACAGGATAGGTAAATAAAAACCATGGTGCATCACCTATCGTATAAGTTGTCTTGGTCGATGTCCCGAAGAATTTAATTCTTCACAAACTTCAGTATGTTTTTTTGTTATACAATGCACTTTTGTCACTTTTCAATGATATTCAATATGTAGTTTTGAAAATTGTAAAAGTCGTGCATCAACAAATTGCGAAATATTGCTTTTTACCTTCAAATTTTTTGCGAAGTTTTGTCACATTATCAATCAAGACAACACTCCAAAAAATATATCAGGATCGTCGCTGGAGACAGGTGTGAGGTCTAGCGACACGTCGCTTCCAATTTTTTTCTGCAGGCACAATACTATACGTAGGCAATGCGACTGGATTCTTACAGTTGGGATAGGTGGTTCCAAAGAAAACAACATGATCATGATCATCACCACTCGGGGGTATGTTAGAGCAGACTTCCTCGAACGACAACAGCTTGTTCAGCGAAATCTTGATGTCCATAAGATGCTGTTATTCCTGGAGCTGATTGCCGAAGCGCTCAATTTCATACAGAAGTTTAAGTTTTTCTTCGGCATGGCGCTGTCATTCGGCATACAGTTTCATATCGTGTAACCGAAACTTCTTCACTCAGGACACATCTTATTTTCTTCTGATACTCAACTAAAGTTTTCGCCATCAAACATAAAATTTCAATAGTCCATTTTACGAGCCGATTTTATAAATTAATTTTGACAGGAGGTAGCGTCCAATAACCCGTGAAAATCAATATCATCAACAACATTGTTGCAACTTCGTAAAATGGATCATTCTATTCTGACGTTGCACACCACACCAGCTCGCACTGAACACTGAACCCTCAAACAAAACAGCCGCTGCGGAACATTTTTACTAGGGCGCGATATCTTCAATCACTTAAATTACTAAAACGGAATCGGTTCAAATTCTACTTTGACTATTTCACAATTCTAAACAGTTATGGTTTCTTTGAAATGTAATCAATTTTTCGCATTTTTACTGAATTAAATGAAGCTTAAAAATCTGCTGTCACAAAACACCACTTCATAAAATAAATAAATAATATTTATTTAGAAAAAAAAACAAACAAGATTTTTTTTGTGAGAAACTTTTATTAGGTTCACCGCGTTGAACGAAACGGTTTGAAACGCTTTTGTCCGCCGCGACAAACGCCAGCATCTAACGGTACCGTTTGTTTGGCTGGGTGTGCGTGTAGCATGAATGAAAACAAACGGTAAACACAGCGTAAACGTCGTAAACACACTCGCTCGCACATTGTTTTGACATTTGCTACAACTCCATTCAAAAAATTTCATTCGCCGCTCATCAACAGAGCGCAAGCAAGGAAAACACGTGCGCGGTCATCGCGGTTAAATGCGCTAGCAGTTTTGCTAGCGCTAGCAAATTGCTTGCGCTAGTGAACACCACTGCAGATAGGGCACCATGCTGTGCATCGGTACCGCTGTATCGCGCTAGCAAAATAAAATATTTCTACCCACACCACACCAACATTTTCGTACCGCTGAATTGCGCAAGCAAGCTTTCTTGGTACTGCGGCACGATATCCCTGGTATACATCTGTATACATGACACGCATGCACGAAAATAACTCGTTCATCCGATGGAATCTATGTTTCAAATTACGAACACCATCCGATATTATAATTGGTATGTTTTGAGTTTTATTGTGTAGCAGATACATAGATGCGCTTTTCTTGGCCAAACTATAGTCAGAATAATTTGCTTCTGCATCTTCTGCAGCACCAAAACACCA
The DNA here is from genome assembly GCF_035046485.1 of Aedes albopictus. Lineage (NCBI taxonomy): Eukaryota > Metazoa > Arthropoda > Insecta > Diptera > Culicidae > Aedes > Aedes albopictus. The sequence goes on along the minus strand of NC_085138.1, from coordinate 375,241,939 downwards.
TATCCGCATAGACCTCCGCCAGAGATTTTGCACGAGTTGCCTTTTTGGAGGAGCGGTGCAGTGATTACAGGAAAAAAAAATCCTTGCCCATCTAGCGACAACACGGCCAGGTTTAAAATCAAACATGTGAATATCGTTTGCGTGACTGACGGTAACATCTTCTGCTGGCGTAGGGTAAAAGGGTATAATGCGCCCCACCGGGGCAAAACGCCCCTCTTCATTTTCTAGCGATTCAAGCGCTTTTCGCATGCGTGATCGATCAGAAATCTTAAATATTGTAGAATTATTGCCATCAAGCTGGTCCGTTAGTGGATTGGTACAGAAAAGCAATAAAAATATCAAAAAGTCTGAAATCGGGGCTTTTGGCGTAATATTTTACCTCTTGTGAGCTGACTTCATTGTAAACGAAGCTAGTTCTGTTCCCTTATGTTACTTTGCAAATTTTATGCAGTTAAACACTTGTTGAAAGACCCTCTTAGGATAAGCATGTGGTGGAATTATCCCCTGGGATAGTTTTATCACGGGGCTGGACGTTTTTCTTTTGATGGGGCGTATTGCCCCGTTTGTTTTGAAAAGGCAAATTTTGGAACGTTTTCGAAAAACGTTTCAAAGCTTCCATAGCCACCTCTCCAAAGGCAAAGTTTGCATGCAACACTTCACTAACTTTAGTAAGAACGATATGCAGTGGACAATAAATGGAATAAGGCGCCAGTTTGAGATATATTGCCATTTCTGCTTAGGGGGGGCATATTATACCTGTTTACCCTATAGCAGGGGAGCATTTTAAAACTAACAGTAACAATTTTACAGATCTGCCTCTTATGAGTTTATTTGGATGTGATGCATAATGTAGCTATGAGTTGTATGGATTTGTAAGAGAATTTAAATCCAGTGCTATTTTTTTACTGAAATGGTCAATAAATTTAGCACGGCTTTGGCTTCATATAGAGTAAGTGTGCTCATCATTGTGGTAATAGTGTAAATTTATTGCTGTGTGCATTCAAAATGCAAACATCAAATGCGGGAGCACTGAATGCGGTAAGATTTTCTAACAAGTAACCCGATGTCAGCGGGAGCGTTTGAATCTAAGGTAGGCGGTGGTTTCGACTATGATTGCCAAGTTGCCTTTGGTAACACTGTGTTACCGCGTTTGGAGCGCATTTGGGCACCGTTTGCATCTTGAATGCACACAGCAATATTTTATGCAATTCAGTATCATAATTTACATTTTATATAACTCATTTTGGTATCATAATGGTCAATTTTTCCGAACTGGCTCATTATGCAACTGAAATGAGTTGCATAATGAAAAATAGTTGTATAGTGTTCATTATGCAACTCATTAGAGTTGCATTATGAACATTATGCAACTCAAATGGGTTGCATTATGAACATTATGCAACTCAAATGGGTTGCATTATGAAAAAAATCATTGCATAAAATTTTGTATGGAACTCGTTGCAAAACTCGATTTTTTCAGCACTCTTCGTATTTATCCAACTCGGCAAGCCTCGTATTTATCCAACTCGGCAAGCCTCGTTGGATAAATGTACGACTAGTACTGAAAAAATCAACTTTTTGCAACTCGTTTCATAAATAACTATTAAAAATTCGATCGTACCACCGAATGAAGTGTTTCAAAACGTTAGTCGGTAGTTTTCCATCCAAATTTGTTTTCGATATTTATTAAATCGCTTGTACAAACATAAGGCACACTGTTTTCATTACGGGGATAACATTTAAGTTTGGTTCCTAATGTAGCGCTATCCCATTGAAATCAAATGCGATTTTGAAGGATAGGGAAAATACCACATCAATAGGAACACAGCAGCAAAAATATTAGAGAAAACATTTTTTTATAAAGCATCTACGTGCAAAGAGAATAAAAAAAAAGTATTTTCGGCGCACTATTTCAAAAAAATCAGAGCCTGACTGGTAAAATGGCACCCGCAGGCACTTAGCTGGATGTATTATTTACCATCTGAGAGTTTTCCAGAGAGGTATTTTTTGAAAAAGTGGAAATTTTTGAAATAGTTGGTATAGAGCATCTCTGTGCGGTGAGCATAGAAAAATGATTATTTTTGAAGCACTATTTCCAAAAATTCAGAGCCTGACTGGCAAAATGGCACCCATAGACAGCTAGCTGGATGTATTGTCTACCATCTGAGAGTTTTCCAGAGAGGTGTTTTTTGAAAAAGTGGAAATTTTTGAAATAGTTGGTATAGAGCATCTCTGTGCGGTGAGCATAGAAAAATGATTATTTTTGAAGCACTATTTCCAAAAATTCAGAGCCTGACTGGCAAAATGGCACCCATAGACAGCTAGCTGGATGTATTGTCTACCATCTGAGAGTTTTCCAGAGAGGTTTTTTTTGAAAAAGTGGAAATTTTTGAAATAGTTGGTATAGAACATCTCTGTGCGGTGAGCATAGAAAAATTATTATTTTTGAAGCACTATCTCCAAAAATTCAGAGCCTGACTGGCAAAATGGCACCCATGGACATCTAGCTGGATGTATTGTCTACCATCTGAGAGTTTTCCAGAGAGGTATTTTTTGAAAAAGTGGAAATTTTTGAAATAGTTGGTATAGAACATCTCTGTGCGGTGAGCATAGAAAAATTATTATTTTTGAAGCACTATTTCCAAAAATTCAGAGCCTGACTGGCAAAATGGCACCCATAGACAGCTAGCTGGATGTATTGTCTACCATCTGAGAGTTTTTCAGAGAGGTATTTTTTGAAAAAGTGGAAATTTTTGAAATAGTTGGTATAGAACATCTCTGTGCGGTGAGCATAGAAAAATGATTATTTTTGAAGCACTATTTCCAAAAATTCAGAGCCTGACTGGCAAAATGGCACCCATAGACAGCTAGCTGGATGTATTGTCTACCATCTGAGAGTTTTCCAGAGAGGTATTTTTTGAAAAAGTGGAAATTTTTGAAATAGTTGGTATAGAGCATCTTTGTGCGATGAGCATAGAAAAATGATTATTTTTGAAGCACTATTTCCAAAAAAATCAGAGCCTGACTGGCAAAATGGCACCCATAGACAGCTAGCTGGATGTATTGTCTACCATCTGAGAGTTTTCCAGAGAGGTATTTTTTGAAAAAGTGGAAATTTTTGAAACAGTTGGTATAGAGCACCTTTGTGCGGTGAGCATAGAAAAATGATAATTTTTGAAGCACTATTTCCAAAAAATCAGAGCCTGACTGGCAAAATGGCACCCATAGACAGCTAGCTGGATGTATTGTCTACCATCTGAGAGTTTTCCAGAGAGGTATTTTTTGAAAAAGTGGAAATTTTTGAAATAGTTGGTATAGAGCTTCTTTGTGCGGTGAGCATAGAAAAATGATTATTTTTGAAGCACTATTTTAAAAGATTCAGAGCCTGACTGGCAAAATGGCACCCATAGACATCTAGCTGGATGTATTGTCTACCATCTGAAAGTTTTCCAGAGAGGTGTTTTTTGAAAAAGTGGAAATTTTTGAAATAGTTGGTATAGAGCTTCTTTGTGCGGTGAGCAGAGAAAAATGATTATTTTTGAAGCACTATTTTGAAAAATTCAGAGCCTGACTGGCAAAATGGCACCCATAGACATCTAGCTGGATGTATTGTCTACCATCTGAGAGTTTTCCAGAGAGGTATTTTTTGAAAAAGTGGAAATTTTTGAAACAGTTGGTATAGATCACCTTTGTGCGGTGAGCATAGAAAAATGATTATTTTTGAAGCACTATTTCCAAAAAATCAGAGCCTGACTGGCAAAATGGCACCCATGGACATCTAGCTGGATGTATTGTCTACCATCTGAGAGTTTTCCAGAGAGGTATTTTTTGAAAAAGTGGAAATTTTTGAAATAGTTGGTATAGAGCATCTCTGTGCGGTCAGCATAGAAAAATGATTATTTTTGAAGCACTATTTCCAAAAATTCAGAGCCTGACTGGCAAAATGGCACCCATAGACAGCTAGCTGGATGTATTGTCTACCATCTGAGAGTTTTCCAGAGAGGTGTTTTTTGAAAAAATGGAAATTTTTGAAATAGTTGGTATAGAACATCTCTGTGCGGTGAGCATAGAAAAATGATTATTTTTGAAGCACTATTTCCAAAAAATCAGAGCCTGACTGGCAAAATGGCACCCATAGACAGCTAGCTGGATGTATTGTCTACCATCTGAGAGTTTTCCAGAGAGGTATTTTTTGAAAAAGTGGAAATTTTTGAAATAGTTGGTATAGAGCATCTTTGTGCGATGAGCATAGAAAAATGATTATTTTTGAAGCACTATTTCCAAAAAAATCAGAGCCTGACTGGCAAAATGGCACCCATAGACAGCTAGCTGGATGTATTGTCTACCATCTGAGAGTTTTCCAGAGAGGTATTTTTTGAAAAAGTGGAAATTTTTGAAACAGTTGGTATAGAACATCTCTGTGCGGTGAGCATAGAAAAATGATTATTTTTGAAGCACTATTTCCAAAAAATCAGAGCCTGACTGGCAAAATGGCATCCATAGACAGCTAGCTGGATGTATTGTCTACCATCTGAGAGTTTTCCAGAGATGTATTTTTTGAAAAAGTGGAATTTTTTGAAATAGTTGGTATAGAACATCTCTGTGCGGTGAGCATAGAAAAATGATTATTTTTGAAGCACTATTTCCAAAAATTCAGAGCCTGACTGGCAAAATGGCACCCATAGACAGCTAGCTGGATGTATTGTCTACCATCTGAGAGTTTTCCAGAGAGGTATTTTTTGAAAAAGTGGAAATTTTTGAAACAGTTGGTATAGAGCACCTGTGTGCGGTGAGCATAGAAAAATGATTATATTTGAAGCACTATTTCCAAAAAATCAGAGCCTGACTGGCAAAATGGCACCCATAGACAGCTAGCTGGATGTATTGTCTACCATCTGAGAGTTTTCCAGAGAGGTATTTTTTGAAAAAGTGGAAATTTTTTAAATAGTTGGTATAGAGCATCTTTGTGCGATGAGCATAGAAAAATGATTATTTTTGAAGCACTATTTCTAAAAAAATCAGAGCCTGACTGGCAAAATGGCACCCATAGACAGCTAGCTGGATGTATTGTCTACCATCTGAGAGTTTTCCAGAGAGGTATTTTTTGAAAAAGTGGAAATTTTTTAAATAGTTGGTATAGAGCATCTTTGTGCGATGAGCATAGAAAAATGATTATTTTTGAAGCACTATTTCTAAAAAAATCAGAGCCTGACTGGCAAAATGGCACCCATAGACAGCTAGCTGGATGTATTGTCTACCATCTGAGAGTTTTCCAGAGAGGTATTTTTTGAAAAAGTGGAAATTTTTGAAACAGTTGGTATAGAGCACCTTTGTGCGGTGAGCAGAGAAAAATGATTATTTTTGAAGCACTATTTTGAAAAATCAAAGTCTGACTGGCAAAATGGCACCCATAGACATCTAGCTTGATGTATTGTCTACCATCTGAGAGTTTTCCAGAGATGTATTTTTTGAAAAAGTGGAATTTTTTGAAATAGTTGGTATAGAACATCTCTGTGCGGTGAGCATAGAAAAATGATTATTTTTGAAGCACTATTTCCAAAAATTCAGAGCCTGACTGGCAAAATGGCACCCATAGACAGCTAGCTGGATGTATTGTCTACCATCTGAGAGTTTTCCAGAGAGGTATTTTTTGAAAAAGTGGAAATTTTTGAAATAGTTGGTATAGAGCTCCTTTGTGCGGTGAGCAGAGAAAAATGATTATTTTTGAAGCACTATTTTGAAAAATCAGAGTCTGACTGGCAAAATGGCACCCATAGACATCTAGCTTGATGTATTGTCTACCATCTGAGAGTTTTCCAGAGAGGTATTTTTTGAAAAAGTGGAATTTTTTGAAATAGTTGGTATAGAACATCTCTGTGCGGTGAGCATAGAAAAATGATTATGAGCATAGAAAAAATGATTATTTTTGAAGCACTATTTCCAAAAAAAACAGAGCCTGACTGGCAAAATGGCACCCATAGACAGCTAGCTGGATGTATTGTCTACCATCTGAGAGTTTTCCAGAGAGGTATTTTCTGAAAAAGTAGAAATTTTTGAAACAGTTGGTATAGAGCACCTTTGTGCGGTGAGCATAGAAAAATGATTATTTTTGAAGCACTATTTCCAAAAAATCAGAGCCTGACTGGCAAAATGGCACCCATAGACAGCTAGCTGGATGTATTGTCTACCATCTGAGAGTTTTCCAGAGATGTATTTTTTGAAAAAGTGGAATTTTTTGAAATAGTTGGTATAGAACATCTCTGTGCGGTGAGCATAGAAAAATGATTATTTTTGAAGCACTATTTCCAAAAATTCAGAGCCTGACTGGCAAAATGGCACCCATAGACAGCTAGCTGGATGTATTGTCTACCATCTGAGAGTTTTCCAGAGAGGTATTTTTGAAAAAGTGGAAATTTTTGAAACAGTTGGTATAGAGCACCTGTGTGCGGTGAGCATAGAAAAATGATTATTTTTGAAGCACTATTTCCAAAAAATCAGAGCCTGACTGGCAAAATGGCACCCATAGACAGCTAGCTGGATGTATTGTCTACCATCTGAGAGTTTTCCAGAGAGGTATTTTTTGAAAAAGTGGAAATTTTTGAAATAGTTGGTATAGAGCTCCTTTGTGCGGTGAGCAGAGAAAAATGATTATTTTTGAAGCACTATTTTGAAAAATCAGAGTCTGACTGGCAAAATGGCACCCATAGACATCTAGCTTGATGTATTGTCTACCATCTGAGAGTTTTCCAGAGAGGTATTTTTTGAAAAAGTGGAATTTTTTGAAATAGTTGGTATAGAACATCTCTGTGCGGTGAGCATAGAAAAATGATTATGAGCATAGAAAAAATGATTATTTTTGAAGCACTATTTCCAAAAAAAACAGAGCCTGACTGGCAAAATGGCACCCATAGACAGCTAGCTGGATGTATTGTCTACCATCTGAGAGTTTTCCAGAGAGGTATTTTCTGAAAAAGTAGAAATTTTTGAAACAGTTGGTATAGAGCACCTTTGTGCGGTGAGCATAGAAAAATGATTATTTTTGAAGCACTATTTCCAAAAAATCAGAGCCTGACTGGCAAAATGGCACCCATAGACAGCTAGCTGGATGTATTGTCTACCATCTGAGAGTTTTCCAGAGATGTATTTTTTGAAAAAGTGGAATTTTTTGAAATAGTTGGTATAGAACATCTCTGTGCGGTGAGCATAGAAAAATGATTATTTTTGAAGCACTATTTCCAAAAATTCAGAGCCTGACTGGCAAAATGGCACCCATAGACAGCTAGCTGGATGTATTGTCTACCATCTGAGAGTTTTCCAGAGAGGTATTTTTGAAAAAGTGGAAATTTTTGAAACAGTTGGTATAGAGCACCTGTGTGCGGTGAGCATAGAAAAATGATTATTTTTGAAGCACTATTTCCAAAAAATCAGAGCCTGACTGGCAAAATGGCACCCATAGACAGCTAGCTGGATGTATTGTCTACCATCTGAGAGTTTTCCAGAGAGGTATTTTTTGAAAAAGTGGAAATTTTTTAAATAGTTGGTATAGAGCATCTTTGTGCGATGAGCATAGAAAAATGATTATTTTTGAAGCACTATTTCTAAAAAAATCAGAGCCTGACTGGCAAAATGGCACCCATGGACAGCTAGCTGGATGTATTGTCTACCATCTGAGAGTTTTCCAGAGAGGTATTTTTTGAAAAAGTGGAAATTTTTGAAATAGTTGGTATAGAGCATCTTTGTGCGGTGAGCAGAGAAAAAAATTTTTGAAGCACTATTTTGAAAAATTCAGAGCCTGACTGGCAAAATGGCACCCATAGACATCTAGCTGGATGTATTGTCTACCATCTGAGAGTTTTCCAGAGAGGTATTTTTTTTTGAAATAGTGGAAATTTTTGAAACAGTTGGTATAGAGCACCTTTGTGCGGTGAGCATAGAAAAATGATTATTTTTGAAGCACTATTTCCAAAAATTCAGAGCTTGACTGGCAAAATGGCATCCATAGACAGTTAAAAGTGGAAATTTTTGAAATAGTTGGTATAGAGCATCTCTGTGCGGTGAGCATAGAAAAATGATTATTTTTGAAGCACTATTTCCAAAAAATCAGAGCCTGACAGGCAAAATGGCACCCATGGACATCTAGGTGGATGTATTGTCTACCATCTGAGAGTTTTCCAGAGATGTATTTTTTGAAAAAGTGGAAATTTTTGAAATAGTTGGTATAGAACACATATATGTGGTGAGCATAGAAAAATAAGTATTTTTGAGACACTATTCCGAAAATTTCAGAGCCTGACTGGCAAAGTGGCACCCGTAGGCATCTAGCTGGATGTACTATCTACCATCTAAGAGTTTTCCAGAGAGGTATTTTTTGAAAAAGTGGAAATTTTTGAAATAGTTGGTATAGAGCATCTAAGTGTTATGAGCGTAGAAAAATAAGTATTTTTGAGTCACTATTCCGAAAATTTCAGAGCCTGACTGGCAAAGTGGCACCCGTAGGCATCTAGCTGGATGTATTATCTACCATCTAAGAGTTTTCCAGAGAGGTGTTTTTTTGAAAAAGTGGGAATTTTTGAAATAGTTGGTATAGAACACATATATGTGGTGAGCATAGAAAAATAAGTAGTTTTGAGTCACTATTCCGAAAAATTCAGAGCCTGACTGGCAAAGTGGCACCTGTAGGCATCTAGCTGGATGTATTATCTACCATCTAAGAGTTTTCCAGAGAGGTATTTTTTGAAAAAGTGGGAATGTTTGAAATAGTTGGTATAGAGCATCTAAGTGTTATGAGCGTAGAAAAATAAGTATTTTTGAGACACTATTCCGAAAATTTCAGAGCCTGACTGGCAAAGTGACACCCGTAGGCATCTAGCTGGATGTACTATCTACCATCTAAGAGTTTTCCAGAGAGGTGTTTTTTGAAAAAGTGGGAATTTTTGAATTTTAGAAAAATAAGTATTTTTGAGACACTATTCCGAAAAATTCAGAGCCTGACTGGCAAAGTGGCACCCGTAGGCATCTAGCTGGATGTATTATCTACCATCTAAGAGTTTTCCAGAGAGGTGTTTTTTGAAAAAGTGGGAATTTTTGAAATAGTTGGTATAGAGCATCTAAGTGTTATGAGCGTAGAAAAATAAGTATTTTTGAGACACTATTCCGAAAATTTCAGAGCCTGACTGGCAAAGTGACACCCGTAGGCATCTAGCTGGATGTACTATCTACCATCTAAGAGTTTTCCAGAGAGGTGTTTTTTGAAAAAGTGGGAATTTTTGAAATAGTTGGTATAGAGCATCTAAGTGTTATGAGCGTAGAAAAATAAGTATTTTTGAGACACTATTCCGAAAATTTCAGAGCCTGACTGGCAAAGTGACACCCGTAGGCATCTAGCTGGATGTACTATCTACCATCTAAGAGTTTTCCAGAGAGGTGTTTTTTGAAAAAGTGGGAATTTTTGAATTTTAGAAAAATAAGTATTTTTGAGACACTATTCCGAAAAATTCAGAGCCTGACTGGCAAAGTGGCACCCGTAGGCATCTAGCTGGATGTACAGTATCGGACAATAAAAATACACCAAAACCGTTTTTCCATACAAATTAGTCAACTTTGGATTGCAATATCTCAGTTATGTCTCAACCGATTGTTTTCATTTTTCTGTGACGAACTACAAAACATTTCAATTTTCAAAAACTATTGAAAAAGTTCAGTGATAACTATCGATGCAAAAGTTACAGATAGGTTGAATTTTAACAATAAAAATGCACCAAGACAAAAAAATGTGCAGCCTAAAATGCAGAAGTCAGATAGCTATGGTGTCTTCAGCAAATGTATTGGTCATCACACAAGAAACATATTTGCCGAAGACATCATAGTGCTTTGACTTCAGCATTTTTGGCTACACGATTTTTTGTCTTGGTGCTTTTTTATTGTCAAAATTTAACCTATCTGTAACTTTTGTATCAATAGTTATTACTGAACTTTTTCAATAGTTTTTGAAAATTGGAATGTTTTGTAGTTCGTCACAGAAAAATGTAAACAATCGGCTAAGCCGTAACTGAGATATGACAATCCAAAGTTGATTAGTTTGTATAGGAAAACGGCATTGGTGCATTTTTATTGTCCGATACTGTATTAGGGGGATTAGGGGCATAATGGACACCCTAAGCAAATGAATACATTAGGCCTGTATAACAGACAAAAACTTAACATATTATCAGTTGGCTTGCCACTTTAACTTGTTTCCTACGTATTTCAATCATTTACAGCACGTGAAATGTCTTTATTGTGAAGAAATAATGAATTGTAAACCGTGTGTTTTTTAGGGCTGGCAGGAAAGGTACGGGGCGAAATGGACACCCATCGGGGCATAATGGACACCTCTGCATATTTTATGCTAATTTTTTTATTACATCGACCAGTTAAGTAATTTGGCTACGGAGATCAATACCACAAATATAATGCTCCATCTTAGACGAGTTTACACAACATCAAAGTTAATTAAATAAACTTTAGGCTAAAATAATCGGATTGATTTTTTTCAAACTCTCATAAACGCCTAACAGTTTGCAATATGCGTACATCCATTCGTAATTGCCAGTGTTCATTTCGCCCCGAATCGACTACAACATTAAAACTGTTATTTTAGGTAAATTCTGATCAAAAATAATATACTTCATCCATTGATAAATCTCCGTATACATGTAGATAAGGGAACAATTCACTTGTTTTTATGGTAGACACACTCCAACACTCGTAATACCTTATTTAATGCTGCTTCGAAATTATAAGAATTTCACCATATGAAAAACACATTTCAATTTCAATGATATTTTGATTATTTTGGAGCAAAATATATGGTACTTTTGAAAAATTGAACCATGACTTGTTCCCTTACACTTATGCATTAAAAGTTTTACATAAAAGTCAACGGTTTCGGCAAAAACAGGGGTGTCCATTTCGCCCCAGGTGTCCATTATGCCCCTAACCCCCCTATCTACCATCTAAGAGTTTTCCAGAGATGTGTTTTTTGAAAAAGTGGGAATTTGTAAAATAATTGGTATATAGCACATACACTCCCGTTCAAAAGTTTGGGGTCACCCCCTCAAAAACATGTCATTTTTTAGGCCCATATCTCCGCCAATTTGCGTCCGATTTCAAAACCCTAGGTTTCATTCAAAAGATAATAAGTCAAAGAAACTTTGAACATGATTTAAAAGAAACTTTTACAAAAAAAATTGCATGTAAACTTAACCCAAAGTTGCCAAATTTTCTAAAAGATAAATATAAACTTACGGCACTGTCGCTGAAAATTGGGTCGACCAAATTTTAAGATGAGAGCGGTAATATGACCCATTTTCTATTAGCTTTCAACTACTTTTTACAGAACTTAGCTTAAAAATCTAGAAAAAAAAGTTATTAAGTAAATTAATCCTTGATGTCATCGACCAAAAGTTTGGGGTCACTATCGTAAAACATGGAAAAGTGATTTGTTGATATCTTTGTTATCTTTCATTCAATTTTAATTCTTCTTGGCTTATCTGAAACAAAATGAATGATACTTACTGCATAGACATTGAACCACACATATTTGTTGAAATTTACATACTAAAACTTAACGTAAAGTTGCCTCATTTTTTGAAGCGTGGTCAAATGTGCTAACTTTACATAACATTTTTATATACAAAAATCGTTAAATACGTTAAGTTGAAGTCATCAAACGTAAATTTAGTTAATTATCTTTGAAATGAGCCAAAAATAATTAAAATTGAACTATAGATGACGAAGATATCACCAAATCACTTGTCCATGTTTTACGAAAGTTACCCTAAACTTTTGGCCGATGATATCAAGGATTAATTTACTTAATAACTTTTTTTCTAGATTTTTTAGCTATGTTCTGTAAAAGGCAGTTGAAAGCTATAAGAAAATGGGTCATATTACCGCTCTTATCTTAAAATTTGGTCGACCTTAGTTTTTGGATGATACCATCCGTGAGATATCGCAGCTCTTTCGAACACTGAATGCCTTTGAATGGACGAATACATCTGATTTTACTCATTTTGTAATCTGTAACATAGAAAATATTTTCCAATTGTTAGTTTTGTACGAAAATATCACAACACATATAATTAAAATGTGTATTTAAAACTTACCTTTGCACCAAAACGTGTTACACTTTCCTTTACAATTATTTTTTTTATCTGTATTAACACTCAAACGCCGATGCCTCAAAAAAAGTTGGAACGCTAATTTCAACCTTCTATATCTCGGCCGTTACAAGTCCGATTTCAAAAATTTTTTTATCAATGGATTTTTTAGGATCTCTGGATGAGTATACATGTTTTGAAAATTTTCTCTGATCAAAATTCTAATTTCTAGTACTAAAAAACCCGGAGCAAGTCGTTATAAATTTCGTAAGATTTTTATGTTCGAGCAGAACTTTAAATTTATCGCGATGACCACATGATTTTTTGATGGTGAATAGCCCACACGAGTGTAATAAAGCTATCAATGTGATTATAGTGATTATTTATCACTCAAAGCACTGTAATATATTCACAAAACTACGTATAATACAGAGAAAACCATATTATCTTTTGTAACTTTAAATTTGTCGCGATGACCAATGTATTTTTTTATTTTAAAATGTGCGCATATACTTAAGGAAGAAATTCTCAGAACATTGTTGATATTTTTCTCTTTAAAGAACTACAAAAAATTCTGAAAACTACGAATTTTTCAGGAAAAATATACAATTTCGTTATAACTTCAAACTAATCTCGAATTCCCATACATTTTATGATTTTAAAATATTTGGGTATTAATCCAGAACAAGTTTGCAAAACATTATTGATACAAATCTGGCCAAAAAACTACAAAAAATTCAGAAATCTACGATTTTTTTCGGGAAAAATATACAATTTTGTTATAACTTCAAACTAATCTTGAATTCCCATACATTTTATGATTTTAAAATATTTGCGTATTTATCCAGAACAAGTTTGCAGAACATTATTGATGTAAATCTGGCAAAAGAACTACAAAAATTCATAAATTTGCGATTTTTTCAGGAAAAATGTATAATTTTGTTATAACTTCAAACTAATCTTGAATTCCCATACATTTTATGATTTTAAAATATTTGCGTATTTATCCAGAACAAGTTTACAGAACATTATTGATGTAAATCTGGCAGAAGAACTACAAAAATTCAGAAAACTACGATTTTTTCAGGAAAAAAAATACAATTTTGTTATTATTTCAAACTAATCTCGAATTTCCATACATTTTATGATCTTATGTTTGCATATTTACCCAAAATAAGTTTGCAGAACACTATTGATGTAAATCTGGCAGAAGAACTACAAAAAATCAGAAAACTACGAATTATTCAGGAAAAATATACAATATTGTTATAACTTCAAACTAATCTCGAATTCCCATACATTTTATGATTTTAAAATATTTACGTATTTATCCAGAAAAAGTTTTCAAGGCATTATTGATGTAAATCTGGCAAAAGAACTACAAAAATTGATAAATTTGCGATTTTTTCAGGAAAAATATACAATTTTGTTATAACTTCAAACTAATCTTGAATTCCCATACATTTTATGGTTTTAAAATATTTGCGTATTTATTCAGAACAAGTTCGCAGAACATAATTGATGAAAATCAGGCAGAAGAACTACAAAAATTCAGAAAACTACGAATTTTTCAGGAAAAATATACAATTTTGTTATAATTTCAAACTAATCTCGAATTTCCATACATTTTATGATCTTAAAATGTTTGCATATTTACCCAAAATAAGTTTGCGGAACACTATTGATGTAAATCTGGCAGAAGAACTACAAAAATTCAGAAAACTACGAATTATTCAGGAAAAATATACAATATCGTTATAACTTCAAACTAATCTCGAATTCCCATACATTTTATGATTTTAAAATATTTGCGTATTTATCCAGAAAAAGTTTTCAAGGCATTATTGATGTAAATCTGGCAAAAGAACTACAAAAAATCAGAAAACTACGAATTTTTCAGAAAAAATATACAATTTTGTTATAACTTCAAACTAATCTCGAATTTCCATATATTTTATGATTTTAAAATATTTGCGTATTCATTCAGAACCATGCTGATATAAATCTGGCCAAAGAACTACACAAAATTCAGAAAACTACGATTTTTTTCAAGAAAAATATACAATTTTCAATTGTATATAATTTCAAATTAATCTCGAAATCCCATAAATTTTATGATTTTACAATGTTTGCGTATTTATCCAGAACAAGTTTGCAGAACATTATTGATGTAAATCTGACAGAAGAATTACAAAAATTCAGAAAACTATGATTTTTTTCCAGGAAAAATATACAATTTTGTTAAAACTTCAAACTAATCTCGAATTCCCATACATTTTATAATTTTAAAATTTTTGTGTTTTTATCCAGAAAAAGTTTGCAGAACATTATTGATGTAAATCTGGCAGAAGAACTACAAAAATTAAGAAAACTACGAATTTTTCAGGAAAAATATACATTTTCGTTATAAATTCAGAAAACTACTATTTTTATTAGCAGAAATATACATTTTCGATATAACCTCAAATTGATTTCAATTTCTCATATATTTTATGACTTCGAAATATTTGCGTATTTATCCAAAACAAGTTTGAAGAACATTATTGATGTAAATCTGGCAGAAAAACTACAGAAAATTCAGAAAACTACGAATTTTTCAGGAAAAATATACAATTTTGTTATAATTTCAAACCAATCTCGAAATCCAATACATATTATGATTTTAAAATATTTGCGTATTTATCCAGAACATGCTTGCAGACCATTATTGGTATGAATCTGGTCAAAGAACTACAAAAAATTTAGAAACCTACGATTTTTTCAGCAGATATGTACAATTTCGATATAACCTCAAATTGAGTTCAATTTCTCATATATTTTATGATTCTAAAATATTTGCGTATTTATCCATAACAAGTTTGCAGAACATTGTCGATAGTTTTCTCTTTAAAAAATAACAAAATATTTTCCAGGAAAAATATACAATTTTCATATAACTTCAAATTGATCTCCAAAACGCATACATTTTATGATTTTAAATATTTGCGTATTTATCCAAAACAAGTTGGCGTTACACTGTTGATAGTTTTCTCTCCAAAGAACTACAAAAAAAATCAGAAAACTACGAATTTTTAAAATACTTGTTCTGTATAAATATGCAACTTATCAAATCATTATATGTATGGGATGTTGAATTCTTAAAATTGATTATAATTGGTTATAATTAAAATGTACGTCATCAGAAAAAAAAATGTATTTTTCTGAATTTTTGTAGTGCTTTCGCCAGCATAATATCAACAGAGGTTTGCTTCGGAAAAATGGGCATTTTTTAATCATAAATTTTGGATGCATCAAATGAATTAAGAATTGAGATCAGCTTGAAGTAATAATAAAATTGTTTTTTTTTTGAAAAATTCATAGTTTCTGATTTTTTTTGTAGCTCTTTGACCAGAATTATATCAATCTTATGTTATAAGAAAATTTTAAATTATCCGGAAATATTCATGGTTTCCTGATTGTTTGTAATGTTTTTGTCCGAATAATACCAACAATGTTCTGCATATATATTTTGGATAAATACGCAAATATATGAAATATTGAAAACAATTTGAAAGTATAACGAAGCTGTATATTTTCCTGAAAAAATCGTAGTGTTCTGTATTTTTTTAAGTTTGTTGGGCAGAATTATATCAGCAATGTTGTGCAACTTGTTTTGCCTAAATACGCAATTACTTAAACATCATAAAACGTATGGGATTTTGACATCAATTTGAAATAATAACAAAATTGAATATTTTTCTTGAAAAATTCCTAGTTTTCTTAGTAGTTCTTTTAGGAGAAAGCTATGATCGATGTTCTACAAACTTGTTTTGGATAAATACGCAAATATTTTAAAATCATAAAATATATAGTAAATCGAGATCAATTTTAAGTTATAACGAAATTGTATATTTTTCCTGAAAAATTCGTAGATTTTTGAATTTTTCGTAGTTCTTAGCAGCTTAACTATCAACAATGTTCTGCAAACTTGTTTTGAATAAATACGCAAAAAATCTAAAATCATAAAATGTATAATAACTTACTTGATAATTGATGGGTTACAACTCGTAGCGGTGATTCAACGCCGAATGAAGTATCCGCCTCCACTGGCCTCGGTCCTGGGCCAATCGCTTCCAGTCGCCCTGAACGTTTAGAGTCCTTAGGTCCTCCTCAACTGCAAAAAGCCAACGTGTGCGCGGCCTCCCACGAAGCCGACGACCCCTTCCTGGTTGTATAATAATTCGAGATCAATTTGAAGTCACAATAAAATTATATATTTTTCCCGAAAAACTCGACGTTTTCTGATTTTTGTTGAAGTTTTTTAGTCATATTTATATCAACAATGTTCTGCAAACTTGTTCTGGATACAAACGAAAATATTTAAAATCATTAAATGTCCAAGATCTTGTGATCAAGAAGATGTTATGAAATTCGTAGTTTTCTGATTTTTTGTAGTTCTTTGGCAAGATTTATATCAATGATGATCTGCAAACTTGTTCTGGATAAATACGCAAATATTTTAAAATCATAAAATGTATGGGAATTCGGGAAATTTCTGAATTTTGTGTAGTTCTTTTGCCAGATTTATATCAATAATGTCTGCAAACTTGTTCTTGATAAATTCGCAAACATTTTAAAATCATAAAATGTATGAGAATTTGATATTGATTTGAAGTTATAACAAAATTATATATTTTTTCAAAAAAAAAACATAGTTTTCTGAATTTTCTGTAGTTCTTTGGCCACATTCATATCAATAATATTCTGCAAACTTGTTCTGAATACAAACGAAAATATTTTAAAATCATAAAATGTCTAAGATTTTGAGACCAATAAGATGTTATAACAAAATTGTATATATTTCCTGATAAAATCGTAAATTTCTGATTTTTTTGTAGTTCCTTGGCCAAATTTATATCAATAATGTTCTGGAAATTTGTTCTGAATAAATACACAAATATTTTAAAATCATAAAATGTATGGGAATTCGAGATTAGATTGAAGTTATAACAAAATTGTATATTTTTCCTGAAAAAAATCGTGGTTTTCTGAATTTTTTGTAGTTCTTAGGCCAGATTTGTATCAATGATGTTCTGCAAATTTGTTCCGGATAAATACACAAATATTGTAAAATCATAAAATCTATGGGAATTTGAGATTAGTTTGAAATTATAACAATATTGTATATTTTTCCTGAAAAATTCGTAGTTTCCTGAATTTTTGTAGCTCTTTTGCCAGATTTACATCAATAATATTCTGCAAACTTGTTCTGGGTAAATACGCAAATATTTTAAAATCATAAAATGTATGGGAATTCAAGATTAGTTTGAAGTTATAACAAAATTGTATTTGTTTTTTTCCTGAAAAATTCGTAATTTTCTGAATTTTTGTAGTTCTTCTGCCAGATTTACATCAATAATGTTCTGCAAACTTGTTCTGGATAAATACGCAAATATTTTAAAATCATAAAATGTATGGGAATTCAAGATTAGTTTGAAGTTATAACAAAATTGTATATTTTTCCTGAAAAAATCGCAAATTTATGAATTTTTGTAGTTCTTTTGCCAGATTTACATCAATAATGTTCTGCAAACTTGTTCTGGATAAATACGCAAATATTTTAAAATCATAAAATGTATGGGAATTCGAGATTAGTTTGAAGATATAACAAAATTGTATATTTTTCCTGAAAAAATCGTAGTTTTCTGAATTTTTTGTAGTTGTTTGGCCAGATTTGTATCAATAATGTTCTGCAAACTTGTTCTGGATAAATACCCAAATATTTTAAAATCATAAAATGTATGGGAATTCGAGATTAGTTTGAAGTTATAACGAAATTGTATATTTTTCCTGCAAAATTCGTAGTTTTCTGAATTTTTGTAGTTTTTTTGCCAGATTTACATCAATAATGTTCTGCAAACTTGTTCTGGATACATACGCAAATATTTTAATATCATAAAATGTATGGGAATTCAAGATTAGTTTGAAGTTATAACAAAAATGTATATTTTAACTGAAAAAATCGTAAATTTCTGATTTTTTTGTAGTTCTTTGGCCAAATTTATATCAATAATGTTCTGCAAACTTGTTCTGGATAAATACCCAAATATTTTAAAATCATAAAATGTATGGGAATTCGAGATTAGTTTGAAGTTATAACGAAATTGTATATTTTTCCTGAAAAATTCGTAGTTTTCTGAATTTTTTGTAGTTCTTTGAAGAGAAAAATATCAACAATGTTCTGAGAATTTCTTCCTTAAGTATATGCGCACATTTGAAAATAAAAAAATACATTGGTCATCGCGACAAATTTAAAGTTACAAAAGATAATATGGTTTTCTCTGTATTATACGTAGTTTTGTGAATATATTGCAGTGCTTTGAGTGATAAATAATTACTATAATCACATTGATAGCTTTATTACACTCGTGTGGGCTATTCACCATCAAAAAATCATGTGGTCATCGCGATAAATTTAAAGTTCTGCTCGAACATAAAAATCTTACGAAATTTATTACGACTTGCTCCGGGTTTTTTAAATGTATGGGAATTCGAGATTAGTTTGAAGTTATAACGAAATTGTATATTTTTCCTGAAAAATTCGTAGTTTTCTGAATTTTTTGTAGTTCTTTGAAGAGAAAAATATCAACAATGTTCTGAGAATTGCTTCCTTAAGTATATGCGCACATTTGAAAATAAAAAAATACATTGGTCATCGCGACAAATTTAAAGTTACAAAAGATAATATGGTTTTCTCTGTATTATACGTAGTTTTGTGAATATATTGCAGTGCTTTGAGTGATAAATAATTACTATAATCACATTGATAGCTTTATTACACTCGTGTGGGCTATTCACCATCAAAAAATCATGTGGTCATCGCGATAAATTTAAAGTTCTGCTCGAACATAAAAATCTTACGAAATTTATTACGACTTGCTCCGGGTTTTTTAGTACTAGAAATTAGAATTTTGATCAGAGAAAATTTTCAAAACATGTATACTTATCCAGAGATCCTAAAAAATTCATTGCTAAAAAAATTTTTGAAATCGGACTTGTAACGGCCGAGATATAGAAGGTTGAAATTAGCGTTCCAACTTTTTTCGAGGCATAGACGTTCGTGTAAGTGAAAAATAGCATCGACGCAGGAGTGTTAACGAGATTTTTAGCCCTAGGCTAGTTCATCTCGGGACCCACGCTTTACTTCCCTTCCGAAGGAAGAACTCACATTTTGCGAGTTCTGTCGGGAGTGGGATTCGATCCCAGGTCCTCGGCGTGATAGTCAAGTGTTCTAACCGTCACACCAGGTCCGCTCCACGTTTACAATTATTATCAGCACTTTTTCAAAAAACACCTCTCTGGAAAACTCTTAGATGGTAGATAATACATCCAGCTAGACGCCTACGGGTGCCATTTTGCCAGTCAGGCTCTGAATTTTTCGGAATAGTGTCTCAAAAATACTTATTTTTCTACGCTCATAACACTTAGATGCTCTATACCAACTATTTCAAAAATTCCCACTTTTTCAAAAAATACCTCTCTGGAAAACTCTTAGATGGTAGATAGTACATCCAGCTAGATGCCTACGGGTGCCACTTTGCCAGTCAGGCTCTGAAATTTTCGGAATAGTGACTCAAAAATACTTATTTTTCTACGCTCATAACACTTAGATGCTCTATACCAACTATTTCAAAAATTCCCACTTTTTCAAAAAATACCTCTCTGGAAAACTCTTAGATGGTAGATAGTACATCCAGCTAGATGCCTACGGGTGCCACTTTGCCAGTCAGGCTCTGAAATTTTCGGAATAGTGTCTCAAAAATACTTATTTTTCTATGCTCACCACATATATGTGCTCTATACCAACTATTTCAAAAATTCCCACTTTTTCAAAAAACACCTCTCTGGAAAACTCTGAGATGGTAGATAATACATCCAGCTAGATGCCTACGGGTGCCATTTTGCCAGTCAGGCTCTGAATTTTTCGGAATAGTGACTCAAAACTACTTATTTTTCTATGCTCACCACATATATGTGCTCTATACCCACTATTTCAAAAATTCCCACTTTTTCAAAAAATACCTCTCTGGAAAACTCTTAGATGGTAGATAATACATCCAGCTAGATACCTACGGGTGCCACTTTGCCAGTCAGGCTCTGAATTTTTGGAAAAAGTGCTTCAAAAATAATCATTTTTCTATGCTCACCGCACAAAGATGCTCTATACCAACTATTTCAAAAATTCCCACTTTTTCAAAAAATACCTCTCTGGAAAACTCTTAGATGGTAGATAGTACATCCAGCTAGATGCCTACGGGTGCCACTTTGCCAGTCAGGCTCTGAAATTTTCGGAATAGTGTCTCAAAAATACTTATTTTTCTATGCTCACCACATATATGTGCTCTATACCAACTATTTCAAAAATTCCCACTTTTTCAAAAAACACCTCTCTGGAAAACTCTTAGATGGTAGATAGTACATCCAGCTAGATGCCTACGGGTGCCATTTTGCCAGTCAGGCTCTGAAATTTTCGGAATAGTGTCTCAAAAATACTTATTTTTCTACGCTCATAACACTTAGATGCTCTATACCAACTATTTCAAAAATTCCCACTTTTTCAAAAAACACCTCTCTGGAAAACTCTTAGATGGTAGATAATACATCCAGCTAGATGCCTACGGGTGCCACTTTGCCAGTCAGGCTCTGAAATTTTCGGAATAGTGTCTCAAAAATACCTATTTTTCTACGCTCATAACACTTAGATGCTCTATACCAACTATTTCAAAAATTCCCACTTTTTCAAAAAACACCTCTCTGGAAAACTCTGAGATGGTAGATAATACATCCAGCTAGATGCCTACGGGTGCCATTTTGCCAGTCAGGCTCTGAAATTTTCGGAATAGTGTCTCAAAAATACTTATTTTTCTATGCTCACCACATATATGTGCTCTATACCAACTATTTCAAAAATTCCCACTTTTTCAAAAAACACCACTCTGGAAAACTCTTAGATGGTAGATAATACATCCAGCTAGATGCCTACGGGTGCCACTTTGCCAGTCAGGCTCTGAAATTTTCGGAATAGTGTCTCAAAAATACTTATTTTTCTATGCTCACCACATATATGTGCTCTATACCAACTATTTCAAAAATTCCCACTTTTTCAAAAAACACCTCTCTGGAAAACTCTTAGATGGTAGATAGTACATCCAGCTAGATGCCTACGGGTGCCATTTTGCCAGTCAGGCTCTGAAATTTTCGGAATAGTGTCTCAAAAATACTTATTTTTCTACGCTCATAACACTTAGATGCTCTATACCAACTATTTCAAAAATTCCCACTTTTTCAAAAAACACCTCTCTGGAAAACTCTTAGATGGTAGATAATACATCCAGCTAGATGCCTACGGGTGCCACTTTGCCAGTCAGGCTCTGAAATTTTCGGAATAGTGTCTCAAAAATACTTATTTTTCTACGCTCATAACACTTAGATGCTCTATTCCAACTATTTCAAAAATTCCCACTTTTTCAAAAAACACCTCTCTGGAAAACTCTTAGATGGTAGATAATACATCCAGCTAGATGCCTACGGGTGCCACTTTGCCAGTCAGGCTCTGAAATTTTCGGAATAGTGTCTCAAAAATACTTATTTTTCTACGCTCATAACACTTAGATGCTCTATACCAACTATTTCAAAAATTCCCACTTTTTCAAAAAACACCTCTCTGGAAAACTCTTAGATGGTAGATAATACATCCAGCTAGATGCCTACGGGTGCCATTTTGCCAGTCAGGCTCTGAATTTTTCGGAATAGTGTCTCAAAAATACTTATTTTTCTATGCTCACCACATATATGTGCTCTATACCAACTATTTCAAAAATTCCCACTTTTTCAAAAAACACCTCTCTGGAAAACTCTTAGATGGTAGATAATACATCCAGCTAGATGCCTACGGGTGCCACTTTGCCAGTCAGGCTCTGAAATTTTCGGAATAGTGTCTCAAAAATACTTATTTTTCTACGCTCATAACACTTAGATGCTCTATACCAACTATTTCAAAAATTCCCACTTTTTCAAAAAACACCTCTCTGGAAAACTCTTAGATGGTAGATAATACATCCAGCTAGATGCCTACGGGTGCCACTTTGCCAGTCAGGCTCTGAAATTTTCGGAATAGTGTCTCAAAAATATTTATTTTTCTACGCTCATAACACTTAGATGCTCTATACCAACTATTTCAAAAATTCCCACTTTTTCAAAAAATACCTCTCTGGAAAACTCTTAGATGGTAGATAGTACATCCAGCTAGATGCCTACGGGTGCCACTTTGCCAGTCAGGCTCTGAAATTTTCGGAATAGTGACTCAAAAATACTTATTTTTCTACGCTCATAACACTTAGATGCTCTATACCAACTATTTCAAAAATTCCCACTTTTTCAAAAAATACCTCTCTGGAAAACTCTTAGATGGTAGATAGTACATCCAGCTAGATGCCTACGGGTGCCACTTTGCCAGTCAGGCTCTGAAATTTTCGGAATAGTGTCTCAAAAATACTTATTTTTCTATGCTCACCACATATATGTGCTCTATACCAACTATTTCAAAAATTCCCACTTTTTCAAAAAACACCTCTCTGGAAAACTCTTAGATGGTAGATAATACATCCAGCTAGATGCCTACGGGTGCCACTTTGCCAGTCAGGCTCTGAAATTTTCGGAATAGTGTCTCAAAAATACTTATTTTTCTACGCTCATAACACTTAGATGCTCTATACCAACTATTTCAAAAATTCCCACTTTTTCAAAAAACACCTCTCTGGAAAACTCTTAGATGGTAGATAATACATCCAGCTAGATGCCTACGGGTGCCACTTTGCCAGTCAGGCTCTGAAATTTTCGGAATAGTGTCTCAAAAATATTTATTTTTCTACGCTCATAACACTTAGATGCTCTATACCAACTATTTCAAAAATTCCCACATTTTCAAAAAATACCTCTCTGGAAAACTCTTAGATGGTAGATAGTAAATCCAACTAGATGCCTACGGGTGCCACTTTGCCAGTCAGGCTCTGAATTTTTGGAAAAAGTGCTTCAAAAATAATCATTTTTCTATGCTCACCGCACAAAGATGCTCTATACCAACTATTTCAAAAATTCCCACTTTTTCAAAAAACACCTCTCTGGAAAACTCTTAGATGGTAGATAATACATCCAGCTAGATGCCTACGGGTGCCACTTTGCCAGTCAGGCTCTGAAATTTTCGGAATAGTGTCTCAAAAATACTTATTTTTCTACGCTCATAACACTTAGATGCTCTATACCAACTATTTCAAAAATTCCCACTTTTTCAAAAAATACCTCTCTGGAAAACTCTTAGATGGTAGATAATACATCCAGCTAGATGCCTACGGGTGCCACTTTGCCAGTCAGGCTCTGAAATTTTCGGAATAGTGTCTCAAAAATACTTATTTTTCTACGCTCATAACACTTAGATGCTCTATACGAACTATTTCAAAAATTCCCACTTTTTCAAAAAACACCTCTCTGGAAAACTCTTAGATGGTAGATAATACATCCAGCTAGATGCCTACGGGTGCCACTTTGCCAGTCAGGCTCTGAAATTTTCGGAATAGTGACTCAAAACTACTTATTTTTCTATGCTCACCACTTATATGTGCTCTATACCAACTATTTCAAAAATTCCCACTTTCTCAAAAAACACCTCTCTGGAAAACTCTTAGATGGTAGATAATACATCCAGCTAGATGCCTACGGGTGCCACTTTGCCAGTCAGGCTCTGAAATTTTCGGAATAGTGTCTCAAAAATACCTATTTTTCTACGCTCATAACACTTAGATGCTCTATACCAACTATTTCAAAAATTCCCACTTTTTCAAAAAACACCTCTCTGGAAAACTCTGAGATGGTAGATAATACATCCAGCTAGATGCCTACGGGTGCCATTTTGCCAGTCAGGCTCTGAAATTTTCGGAATAGTGTCTCAAAAATACTTATTTTTCTATGCTCACCACATATATGTGCTCTATACCAACTATTTCAAAAATTCCCACTTTTTCAAAAAACACCACTCTGGAAAACTCTTAGATGGTAGATAATACATCCAGCTAGATGCCTACGGGTGCCACTTTGCCAGTCAGGCTCTGAAATTTTCGGAATAGTGTCTCAAAAATACTTATTTTTCTATGCTCACCACATATATGTGCTCTATACCAACTATTTCAAAAATTCCCACTTTTTCAAAAAACACCTCTCTGGAAAACTCTTAGATGGTAGATAGTACATCCAGCTAGATGCCTACGGGTGCCATTTTGCCAGTCAGGCTCTGAAATTTTCGGAATAGTGTCTCAAAAATACTTATTTTTCTACGCTCATAACACTTAGATGCTCTATACCAACTATTTCAAAAATTCCCACTTTTTCAAAAAACACCTCTCTGGAAAACTCTTAGATGGTAGATAATACATCCAGCTAGATGCCTACGGGTGCCACTTTGCCAGTCAGGCTCTGAAATTTTCGGAATAGTGTCTCAAAAATACTTATTTTTCTACGCTCATAACACTTAGATGCTCTATTCCAACTATTTCAAAAATTCCCACTTTTTCAAAAAACACCTCTCTGGAAAACTCTTAGATGGTAGATAATACATCCAGCTAGATGCCTACGGGTGCCACTTTGCCAGTCAGGCTCTGAAATTTTCGGAATAGTGTCTCAAAAATACTTATTTTTCTACGCTCATAACACTTAGATGCTCTATACCAACTATTTCAAAAATTCCCACTTTTTCAAAAAACACCTCTCTGGAAAACTCTTAGATGGTAGATAATACATCCAGCTAGATGCCTACGGGTGCCATTTTGCCAGTCAGGCTCTGAATTTTTCGGAATAGTGTCTCAAAAATACTTATTTTTCTATGCTCACCACATATATGTGCTCTATACCAACTATTTCAAAAATTCCCACTTTTTCAAAAAACACCTCTCTGGAAAACTCTTAGATGGTAGATAATACATCCAGCTAGATGCCTACGGGTGCCACTTTGCCAGTCAGGCTCTGAAATTTTCGGAATAGTGTCTCAAAAATACTTATTTTTCTACGCTCATAACACTTAGATGCTCTATACCAACTATTTCAAAAATTCCCACTTTTTCAAAAAACACCTCTCTGGAAAACTCTTAGATGGTAGATAATACATCCAGCTAGATGCCTACGGGTGCCACTTTGCCAGTCAGGCTCTGAAATTTTCGGAATAGTGTCTCAAAAATATTTATTTTTCTACGCTCATAACACTTAGATGCTCTATACCAACTATTTCAAAAATTCCCACATTTTCAAAAAATACCTCTCTGGAAAACTCTTAGATGGTAGATAGTACATCCAACTAGATGCCTACGGGTGCCACTTTGCCAGTCAGGCTCTGAATTTTTGGAAAAAGTGCTTCAAAAATAATCATTTTTCTATGCTCACCGCACAAAGATGCTCTATACCAACTATTTCAAAAATTCCCACTTTTTCAAAAAATACCTCTCTGGAAAACTCTTAGATGGTAGATAGTACATCCAGCTAGATGCCTACGGGTGCCACTTTGCCAGTCAGGCTCTGAAATTTTCGGAATAGTGTCTCAAAAATACTTATTTTTCTATGCTCACCACATATATGTGCTCTATACCAACTATTTCAAAAATTCCCACTTTTTCAAAAAACACCACTCTGGAAAACTCTTAGATGGTAGATAATACATCCAGCTAGATGCCTACGGGTGCCACTTTGCCAGTCAGGCTCTGAAATTTTCGGAATAGTGTCTCAAAAATACTTATTTTTCTATGCTCACCACATATATGTGCTCTATACCAACTATTTCAAAAATTCCCACTTTTTCAAAAAACACCTCTCTGGAAAACTCTTAGATGGTAGATAGTACATCCAGCTAAATGCCTACGGGTGCCATTTTGCCAGTCAGGCTCTGAAATTTTCGGAATAGTGTCTCAAAAATACTTATTTTTCTACGCTCATAACACTTAGATGCTCTATACCAACTATTTCAAAAATTCCCACTTTTTCAAAAAACACCTCTCTGGAAAACTCTTAGATGGTAGATAATACATCCAGCTAGATGCCTACGGGTGCCACTTTGCCAGTCAGGCTCTGAAATTTTCGGAATAGTGTCTCAAAAATATTTATTTTTCTACGCTCATAACACTTAGATGCTCTATACCAACTATTTCAAAAATTCCCACTTTTTCAAAAAATACCTCTCTGGAAAACTCTTAGATGGTAGATAGTACATCCAACTAGATGCCTACGGGTGCCACTTTGCCAGTCAGGCTCTGAAATTTTCGGAATAGTGACTCAAAAATACTTATTTTTCTACGCTCATAACACTTAGATGCTCTATACCAACTATTTCAAAAATTCCCACTTTTTCAAAAAATACCTCTCTGGAAAACTCTTAGATGGTAGATAGTACATCCAGCTAGATGCCTACGGGTGCCACTTTGCCAGTCAGGCTCTGAAATTTTCGGAATAGTGTCTCAAAAATACTTATTTTTCTATGCTCACCACATATATGTGCTCTATACCAACTATTTCAAAAATTCCCACTTTTTCAAAAAACACCTCTCTGGAAAACTCTTAGATGGTAGATAGTACATCCAGCTAGATGCCTACGGGTGCCACTTTGCCAGTCAGGCTCTGAAATTTTCGGAATAGTGTCTCAAAAATACTTATTTTTCTATGCTCACCACATATATGTGCTCTATACCAACTATTTCAAAAATTCCCACTTTTTCAAAAAACACCTCTCTGGAAAACTCTAAGATGGTAGATAGTACATCCAGCTAGATGCCTACGGGTGCCACTTTGCCAGTCAGGCTCTGAAATTTTCGGAATAGTGTCTCAAAAATACTTATTTTTCTATGCTCACCACATATATGTGCTCTATACCAACTATTTCAAAAATTCCCACTTTTTCAAAAAACACCTCTCTGGAAAACTCTTAGATGGTAGATAATACATCCAGCTAGATGCCTACGGGTGCCACTTTGCCAGTCAGGCTCTGAATTTTTCGGAATAGTGACTCAAAACTACTTATTTTTCTATGCTCACCACATATATGTGCTCTATACCCACTATTTCAAAAATTCCCACTTTTTCAAAAAATACCTCTCTGGAAAACTCTTAGATGGTAGATAATACATCCAGCTAGATACCTACGGGTGCCACTTTGCCAGTCAGGCTCTGAATTTTTGGAAAAAGTGCTTCAAAAATAATCATTTTTCTATGCTCACCGCACAAAGATGCTCTATACCAACTATTTCAAAAATTCCCACTTTTTCAAAAAACACCTCTCTGGAAAACTCTTAGATGGTAGATAATACATCCAGCTAGATGCCTACGGGTGCCACTTTGCCAGTCAGGCTCAGAATTTTTCGGAATAGTGACTCAAAACTACTTATTTTTCTATGCTCACCACATATATGTGCTCTATACCAACTATTTAGAAAATTCCCACTTTTTCAAAAAATACCTCTCTGGAAAACTCTTAGATGGTAGATAATACATCCAGCTAGATACCTACGGGTGCCACTTTGCCAGTCAGGCTCTGAATTTTTGGAAAAAGTGCTTCAAAAATAATCATTTTTCTATGCTCACCGCACAAAGATGCTCTAAACCAACTATTTCAAAAATTCCCACTTTTTCAAAAAATACCTCTCTGGAAAACTCTTAGATTGTAGATAGTACATCCAGCTAGATGCCTACGGGTGCCACTTTGCCAGTCAGGCTCTGAAATTTTCGGAATAGTGACTCAAAAATACTTATTTTTCTACGCTCATAACACTTAGATGCTCTATACCAACTATTTCAAAAATTCCCACTTTTTCAAAAAATACCTCTCTGGAAAACTCTTAGATGGTAGATAGTACATCCAGCTAGATGCCTACGGGTGCCACTTTGCCAGTCAGGCTCTGAAATTTTCGGAATAGTGTCTCAAAAATACTTATTTTTCTATGCTCACCACATATATGTGCTCTATACCAACTATTTCAAAAATTCCCACTTTTTCAAAAAACACCTCTCTGGAAAACTCTTAGATGGTAGATAATACATCCAGCTAGATGCCTACGGGTGCCACTTTGCCAGTCAGGCTCTGAAATTTTCGGAATAGTGTCTCAAAAATACTTATTTTTCTACGCTCATAACACTTAGATGCTCTATACCAACTATTTCAAAAATTCCCACTTTTTCAAAAAACACCTCTCTGGAAAACTCTGAGATGGTAGATAATACATCCAGCTAGATGCCTACGGGTGCCACTTTGCCAGTCAGGCTCTGAATTTTTCGGAATAGTGACTCAAAACTACTTATTTTTCTATGCTCACCACATATATGTGCTCTATACCCACTATTTCAAAAATTCCCACTTTTTCAAAAAATACCTCTCTGGAAAACTCTTAGATGGTAGATAATACATCCAGCTAGATACCTACGGGTGCCACTTTGCCAGTCAGGCTCTGAATTTTTGGAAAAAGTGCTTCAAAAATAATCATTTTTCTATGCTCACCGCACAAAGATGCTCTATACCAACTATTTCAAAAATTCCCACTTTTTCAAAAAATACCTCTCTGGAAAACTCTTAGATGGTAGATAGTACATCCAGCTAGATGCCTACGGGTGCCACTTTGCCAGTCAGGCTCTGAAATTTTCGGAATAGTGACTCAAAAATACTTATTTTTCTACGCTCATAACACTTAGATGCTCTATACCAACTATTTCAAAAATTCCCACTTTTTCAAAAAACACCTCTCTGGAAAACTCTTAGATGGTAGATAATACATCCAGCTAGATGCCTACGGGTGCCACTTTGCCAGTCAGGCTCAGAATTTTTCGGAATAGTGACTCAAAACTACTTATTTTTCTATGCTCACCACATATATGTGCTCTATACCAACTATTTAGAAAATTCCCACTTTTTCAAAAATACCTCTCTGGAAAACTCTTAGATGGTAGATAATACATCCAGCTAGATACCTACGGGTGCCACTTTGCCAGTCAGGCTCTGAATTTTTGGAAAAAGTGCTTCAAAAATAATCATTTTTCTATGCTCACCGCACAAAGATGCTCTAAACCAACTATTTCAAAAATTCCCACTTTTTCAAAAAATACCTCTCTGGAAAACTCTTAAATTGTAGATAGTACATCCAGCTAGATGCCTACGGGTGCCACTTTGCCAGTCAGGCTCTGAAATTTTTCGGAATAGTGTCTCAAAAATACTTATTTTTCTACGCTCATAACACTTAGATGCTCTATACCAACTATTTCAAAAATTCCCATTTTTTTTAAGAAACACCTCTCTGGAAAACTCTTAGATGGTAGATAATACATCCAGCTAGATGCCTACGGGTGCCATTTTGCCAGTCAGGCTCTGAAATTTTCGGAATAGTGTCTCAAAAATACTTATTTTTCTATGCTCACCACATATATGTGCTCTATACCAACTATTTCAAAAATTCCCACTTTTTCAAAAAACACCTCTCTGGAAAACTCTTAGATGGTAGATAATACATCCAGCTAGATGCCTACGGGTGCCACTTTGCCAGTCAGGCTCTGAATTTTTGGAAAAAGTGCTTCAAAAATAATCATTTTTCTATGCTCACCGCACAAAGATGCTCTAAACCAACTATTTCAAAAATTCCCACTTTTTCAAAAAATACCTCTCTGGAAAACTCTTAGATTGTAGATAGTACATCCAGCTAGATGCCTACGGGTGCCACTTTGCCAGTCAGGCTCTGAAATTTTCGGAATAGTGACTCAAAAATACTTATTTTTCTACGCTCATAACACTTAGATGCTCTATACCAACTATTTCAAAAATTCCCACTTTTTCAAAAAACACCTCTCTGGAAAACTCTTAGATGGTAGATAATACATCCAGCTAGATGCCTACGGGTGCCACTTTGCCAGTCAGGCTCTGAAATTTTCGGAATAGTGTCTCAAAAATACTTATTTTTCTACGCTCATAACACTTAGATGCTCTATACCAACTATTTCAAAAATTCCCACTTTTTCAAAAAACACCTCTCTGGAAAACTCTTAGATGGTAGATAATACATCCAGCTAGATGCCTACGGGTGCCACTTTGCCAGTCAGGCTCTGAAATTTTCGGAATAGTGTCTCAAAAATACTTATTTTTCTACGCTCATAACACTTAGATGCTCTATACCAACTATTTCAAAAATTCCCACTTTTTCAAAAAACACCTCTCTGGAAAACTCTTAGATGGTAGATAATACATCCAGCTAGATGCCTACGGGTGCCACTTTGCCAGTCAGGCTCTGAAATTTTCGGAATAGTGTCTCAAAAATACTTATTTTTCTACGCTCATAACACTTAGATGCTCTATACCAACTATTTCAAAAATTCCCACTTTTTCAAAAAACACCTCTCTGGAAAACTCTTAGATGGTAGATAATACATCCAGCTAGATGCCTACGGGTGCCATTTTGCCAGTCAGGCTCTGAATTTTTCGGAATAGTGTCTCAAAAATACTTATTTTTCTATGCTCACCACATATATGTGCTCTATACCAACTATTTCAAAAATTCCCACTTTTTCAAAAAACACCACTCTGGAAAACTCTTAGATGGTAGATAATACATCCAGCTAGATGCCTACGGGTGCCACTTTGCCAGTCAGGCTCTGAAATTTTCGGAATAGTGTCTCAAAAATACTTATTTTTCTACGCTCATAACACTTAGATGCTCTATACCAACTATTTCAAAAATTCCCACTTTTTCAAAAAACACCTCTCTGGAAAACTCTTAGATGGTAGATAATACATCCAGCTAGATGCCTACGGGTGCCACTTTGCCAGTCAGGCTCTGAAATTTTCGGAATAGTGTCTCAAAAATACTTATTTTTCTACGCTCATAACACTTAGATGCTCTATACCAACTATTTCAAAAATTCCCACTTTTTCAAAAAACACCTCTCTGGAAAACTCTTAGATGGTAGATAATACATCCAGCTAGATGCCTACGGGTGCCATTTTGCCAGTCAGGCTCTGAATTTTTCGGAATAGTGTCTCAAAAATACTTATTTTTCTATGCTCACCACATATATGTGCTCTATACCAACTATTTCAAAAATTCCCACTTTTTCAAAAAACACCTCTCTGGAAAACTCTTAGATGGTAGATAATACATCCAGCTAGATGCCTACGGGTGCCACTTTGCCAGTCAGGCTCTGAAATTTTCGGAATAGTGTCTCAAAAATACTTATTTTTCTACGCTCATAACACTTAGATGCTCTATACCAACTATTTCAAAAATTCCCACTTTTTCAAAAAATACCTCTCTGGAAAACTCTTAGATGGTAGATAATACATCCAGCTAGATGCCTACGGGTGCCACTTTGCCAGTCAGGCTCTGAAATTTTCGGAATAGTGTCTCAAAAATACTTATTTTTCTACGCTCATAACACTTAGATGCTCTATTCCAACTATTTCAAAAATTCCCACTTTTTC
Organism: Aedes albopictus; assembly: GCF_035046485.1. Classification (NCBI taxonomy): domain Eukaryota; kingdom Metazoa; phylum Arthropoda; class Insecta; order Diptera; family Culicidae; genus Aedes; species Aedes albopictus. The sequence goes on along the minus strand of NC_085138.1, from coordinate 375,210,280 downwards.
AAAAAACACCTCTCTGGAAAACTCTTAGATGGTAGATAATACATCCAGCTAGATGCCTACGGGTGCCATTTTGCCAGTCAGGCTCTGAAATTTTCGGAATAGTGTCTCAAAAATACTTATTTTTCTACGCTCATAACACTTAGATGCTCTATTCCAACTATTTCAAAAATTCCCACTTTTTCAAAAAACACCTCTCTGGAAAACTCTTAGATGGTAGATAATACATCCAGCTAGATGCCTACGGGTGCCATTTTGCCAGTCAGGCTCTGAATTTTTCGGAATAGTGTCTCAAAAATACTTATTTTTCTACGCTCATAACACTTAGATGCTCTATACCAACTATTTCAAAAATTCCCACTTTTTCAAAAAACACCTCTCTGGAAAACTCTTAGATGGTAGATAATACATCCAGCTAGATGCCTACGGGTGCCATTTTGCCAGTCAGGCTCTGAATTTTTCGGAATAGTGTCTCAAAAATACTTATTTTTCTATGCTCACCACATATATGTGCTCTATACCAACTATTTCAAAAATTCCCACTTTTTCAAAAAACACCTCTCTGGAAAACTCTTAGATGGTAGATAATACATCCAGCTAGATGCCTACGGGTGCCATTTTGCCAGTCAGGCTCTGAAATTTTCGGAATAGTGTCTCAAAAATACTTATTTTTCTACGCTCATAACACTTAGATGCTCTATTCCAACTATTTCAAAAATTCCCACTTTTTCAAAAAACACCTCTCTGGAAAACTCTTAGATGGTAGATAATACATCCAGCTAGATGCCTACGGGTGCCACTTTGCCAGTCAGGCTCTGAAATTTTCGGAATAGTGTCTCAAAAATACTTATTTTTCTACGCTCATAACACTTAGATGCTCTATACCAACTATTTCAAAAATTCCCACTTTTTCAAAAAACACCTCTCTGGAAAACTCTTAGATGGTAGATAATACATCCAGCTAGATGCCTACGGGTGCCATTTTGCCAGTCAGGCTCTGAATTTTTCGGAATAGTGTCTCAAAAATACTTATTTTTCTATGCTCACCACATATATGTGCTCTATACCAACTATTTCAAAAATTCCCACTTTTTCAAAAAACACCTCTCTGGAAAACTCTTAGATGGTAGATAATACATCCAGCTAGATGCCTACGGGTGCCACTTTGCCAGTCAGGCTCTGAAATTTTCGGAATAGTGTCTCAAAAATACTTATTTTTCTACGCTCATAACACTTAGATGCTCTATACCAACTATTTCAAAAATTCCCACTTTTTCAAAAAATACCTCTCTGGAAAACTCTTAGATGGTAGATAATACATCCAGCTAGATGCCTACGGGTGCCACTTTGCCAGTCAGGCTCTGAAATTTTCGGAATAGTGTCTCAAAAATACTTATTTTTCTACGCTCATAACACTTAGATGCTCTATACGAACTATTTCAAAAATTCCCACTTTTTCAAAAAACACCTCTCTGGAAAACTCTTAGATGGTAGATAATACATCCAGCTAGATGCCTACGGGTGCCATTTTGCCAGTCAGGCTCTGAATTTTTCGGAATAGTGTCTCAAAAATACTTATTTTTCTACGCTCATAACACTTAGATGCTCTATTCCAACTATTTCAAAAATTCCCACTTTTTCAAAAAACACCTCTCTGGAAAACTCTTAGATGGTAGATAATACATCCAGCTAGATGCCTACGGGTGTCACTTTGCCAGTCAGGCTCTGAAATTTTCGGAATAGTGTCTCAAAAATACTTATTTTTCTATGCTCACCACATATATGTGCTCTATACCAACTATTTCAAAAATTCCCACTTTTTCAAAAAACACCTCTCTGGAAAACTCTCAGATTGTAGATAATATATCTAGCTAGATGTTAGTGCTACACATTTTTGAATTATGGCCCTTGCTTTACGCCAGCAGAACATATGGTTGTTATCATTGTTACCATCAGCCACCCAAGTGACATTCACAAGTTTGGCTTTAGAGCGGGTCGGTTTGTTGGTAGATGCGGAAGGTTTTTTTTTCCTGTAAACACTACACTGCTCAAACGCCAAATAAACTCGTGCGAAGTTCCATACGAATATGGTGTTTTGGTGCTGCAGATTGTGCAGCAGAAACAATTTATTTTGCTAGCGCGATACAGCGGTACACATGCAGTTTTCTTCATTCACTCATACATCTCGATATATACATTCAGTGTGCAATCAGAGTTCTACGTCCGACCTACAATTAAAAGAAATATCGCCTTTTTTATAAACATTTTCGATTTCCAACCGTTTCAATACTTTTTGCCAAAACTCAAACTCTCGGTGCTTTGGAAAGTCAGTCATATACATGGTATTCGTAGTTATATAAATAAACATCACCGGATGAATGAGTCAAAAATTTCCCCAGAACAGACATTGGACTTATTTGTGTAATACTCGGATAAATATTTCGGCAGAGTGCGGACTATAATAATATCAGCTCATGTTATTTGCTCTGTGTAGACGAATTTGAGCGTGCAGTGACTTTTCCATCTTGAAGTACCGCTGTATGAACTATTTCTCAGTGCCCTATCGGAATAACGGATAATTTTGCTAGCGCAAAAATCTGCTAGCGCATTTAACTCAGGTTGCGCGGTCCCATTTAGATCGGTCTTGTTTTGCGACGTTGTTTTAAAAGTTGACCGGAAAGTGCCGAATTTCGCGCGTTTGCCACCATGGACGGTTCCGATCAAGAGGATGAAGTCCCAAACGTTAACTTTGTGCCAAGTTTGCTGTTTGTGAAGCGGGGAGTCGCCAAAGCCAATCCCGATAAGGTGAGTGCGGTTGGTTTTATTCATGCTAGATAGTTGTGGACTGTTGAAATATTGGTTTTAGGTAACGCTGACACCAGGCGAGTTGGCCCGGATAATTAACGACACCCGGGATGATTTGGAAGAGGACGGCGCCGAGGGCATGGACACTTCCGACGACGAGGAGAACGAGGAAAGTGCCGCCCGGTTAGTGAGCCGTGCTGAAACGGCTCAGGCTTCCGGCAGTGGTTCTCGAGCGGTGGCAGGAGGGGACGAATTTGGTTTCGAGGGATACGAACAGGAATGTAAGCTATATTGAAAGCATTCCACGGTTTCAAATAATTTCACTATCTGCATTTTTAGCTGGAGAGCCAGTAGTGCGATTGAGCTCGGTGGCGGTTGTAGATCCAGAAGAAAACATCCAGGATGAGGACGACTCCGACGCGGAAGATGAGGTCATCAAACCAACGGACAATCTCATTCTGGTTGGCCACGTTCAGAATGATAGTGCCTCGATGGAGGTTTACAGTAAGTTCCGCGCATATCAGACTCCATTTACATGAAAGATGAATCCAATTCCCCTTTCAGTTTACAACGAGGAAGAAGGCAGCCTGTACGTTCATCACGATTTTCTGCTGCCGAGTCCGCCGCTATGCATCGAGTGGTTAAGTTTTGATCCGGGCAGTGACAAACCGGGCAATCTGTGCGCTATCGGGTGTATGGATCCAGTTATTACCTTGTGGGATTTGGACATTCAGGATTCTTTAGAGCCGGTGTGTAAGTTCGGTTCGAAGGGGAGCCGGAAGAAGAATAAGCCCAAGGTGGGTCACTCGGATGCGGTGCTGGATCTGTCGTGGAATCGAAACTTGGAGTAAGTGGTTCAATTATTCTGTTTTTTGTTTTCAATTGCTATCCTACTGTCATTAGAAGTAGAATATGATAGGACAGATCTTCTGGGCCAGTTCACAACAGTGTGTTCTTGGATGCCATACCATCCGTGCACAACATTATGTTCTGTCCTATCAAGTCCTAGTTTACAGGTTTTGACATTCAAGCGTCTGGCTAGTGACCTTTTTGAAGATGTTTGGTACTCATAAATTAGCATAGCATCAATGATTACGCCTATCATGATCCAATGAATTATAATTCTTATGTTCCGATCATCTGATTTTCCATCTCGCAGACACATTCTGGCCAGTGGCTCGGTCGACCAATCGGTCATCCTATGGGACATGGAAGATGGCACCCCGCACACCATCATCCGGGATTTCGGCGAAAAAGTTCAAACATTGGCATTCCACCCAACCAAGGCGGAGGCCCTGCTGGCGGGAAGCTGCGACGGATTGGTCAAAGTGTTCGACTGCCGCGCCACAAACAACGACACCGCCAGTTACAAATCGTGGAGTCTGGGAGGAGAGGTGGAGCGTGTTTGCTGGAGTCATCACAATGAGTACCACTTTGTGGCCAGCACCAACGAGGGCCGAATCCATTACGTGGACATCCGGCAGGAGCACCCCCTGTGGTCCAAGGAGATTCACGAGAAGGAAATCACCGGACTGGTGCTGAGTTCCAAAGTTAAAGGAATGCTTGCGACCGCTTCGTCCGACGGGACGCTCAAGGTTTGGGATTACGACGATCAGGATGCTCGGCTAACGTACAAGAAGAATCCGAAAATTGGGGTGATCCAGTGTTTGGACGAGTGTCCGGAGAATCCGTTTGTGATGGCGATGGGAGGAGACCTGAAGACGAAGAATTTCACCGTCGTTAATCTGTTGGATAATGATATCGGTAAGAGGGTGAAACTTTCCTCAAAATTAATGGAACTAAAATTATTTTATTACTTTCAGTTACAAACGTGTTCAAATCTCGATTTGATCCAAGCTACGTGCAACCGACGACCGAAGGAGGGCTTCCAATTGAAGGTGCAGGGGAAGATGCCTCCATGAGTGAAGGTGACGACGAGGAAGATGTTTAGGTTAAATAAAGTTACTGTTAAAGTGGTATTGTAAAGTAGTTACCACTTACTTGCTTGGCAAATACATATTGAACGCTTGTAAACTTTAAACAAGTGGTGCATGCTTTTCAAGAAAGAATTTAAAGAAAGCTATCTTTCCACTTATATGTAAGTGTAACGTGTGTAACACCAATTTCAGTTGCTGGTACCTTAATATCGGCTCTTCTAGTGATTCGTTAAAAAAATGCATAGTTTTCTTTAAAATTTCCTGTAATGTTTTCAAGAGGTAACCCCATACATTAACGCAAGTGCTCCTTCAATAAGCCTTCCTTTGAATACTTCCAAAACTGCTCCATGGAGCCCTTTCACACCTTCCAATGGTTCAGACATTTTTCTAGAATTTCCTTCAGAATCTTCTCTAGCGTTCACCAAAAGTTTCTTCGAGAACTCTTCAAGAGAAGCTTCCTCGGATTTCCACATAAAGTTCTTCATAGATTCTTTCAGAAATCCGTTTGAGAATTCTTTCACAACGGATTTCATCAAAAATGCTTTCAGGGATTCCTTCAAAAAATAAAAAGTTTAAAATTCCTCCAGAAATTCCTCAATGGATTTCTTAAGAAAATCTTCCATAGATTGCTTCAGCTTTTTTTTTTTTCAAAAGTTCAAATTTCAGGAATAACTCAAGAAATTTCCCTGGAGATACCTTCAGAAATTCTTCAGAACGTCTCTTCATAAATTTGTCCAAGGATTTCTTTGAGAAACCTTTGATTGTTGCAGAAATGGCTACAGGAATTCGATCTTCAAATGTCCCAAAGTTTCTTTAAGTACATACTTCGCCAGCGGTTTTTTTTTTCAGAAATTCTTCCAGGGATTCATGATGAAATTTCTGCAGCGCTTGCTTAAGATATCCCCTCAAGAATATCTCCAGAAATTTCTTCAAAAATTCTTCTAAGTAGATTACCATATATTACTTCTCAACTTAGCCAGGGATTACTTTATAAATTCTTTTTAGGGACAATTCCTTCAGAAAATCTTCAACAAATTCTTCCAGTGGTTTCTCCTGGAAGTCATACAGCTATTTCTCTAAGAAATCCACCAGTGATTTCTTCAGGTATTTATTAAAAAAAAATCTACAGGATTTCCTCTAGAGATTCCTTCAGGATTTTCTCCATGTAAGGTACACCGGGGCAAGTTGAAACGAGTGGGGCAAGATGAAACACGAAGTTTTGAAATAGATTTCAATACAATTTGGAAATTTATCCTTCGCTAAAAGATTGTTTGAATCAAAAACTATGTGTTATGGCGATCGAACTGTTTATCATCATTAGAAAACATCATGTTAACCCGCTGTTTCATCTTGCCCCGGTGTACCTTACTTCTCCGAAAAAATTTCCGGCATTTCCTCTGAGGAAAAATTTAAGAATTTTCCACAGATTCATCAAGATATTTAAAGACATTTCCTTGGAATTTCCACAAGAATTCCTTTAGACATATCTCAAGAGTTCGTTCTAGGGATCTTTACAGAAGCTTTGCGAAGCATTATTCAAAGCAAGGTATTCCCACAAGGAGTTAGTTCAGAAAAACGTCCTCCAGGAATTTTGTTAAAGATTTTTTTTCAACAATTTTCAAAAAAAAAAATCCCTAATAAACTGTTCTAGGACTTCCACTAAGTTTCCTTAGGTAACTTTTCCAGGAAGTTCTTTATAAATTCCTCTTGGGTTTCCTTCAAGAATTACTCTAGGATTTTCAACAGTACTTCCTGAAACTTCTGCACGGATTCTAGAGATTATGGTATAGTGGGTACAGATTTTCTCAGATATTTTCAAAAAATTGTTCATGAAGTTTTTAAGAAGTAGCGCTAGAAATTAAAATCCTAATATTCTACAAGAAAATCAATTTGTGAGAAATTCATAGAAAACATTGAAAATTGGTTGAATTGGTTATGGTACTTAAAATGAAAACACTTTTTTTTCTACTCGAAAATTCAACTTTGAGGCGATTACACCTAAATCTACAACCTAAATCCCAATATTTTTGGCTCAAACTCAGAGGTTTCTTTTTTTATGATATTTGAATCTAGAAGAGTTTACGAATTCCAGGTTTCAACAACTTTTCAAAAATAAGCTGCGTCCTAGTATACATAGATGCCAATGCCAAGGAATAGATTCTGGATAAATATTTGCAGAAGTGCTGAGAGAATCCTTGGAGAAATATCTGAAGTATCTCCAGAAAATTGTATGAAAGAAACGATGAAGAATCAATCCTCAGAGAAAATTTTAGAAATACATTTGGAGTAGCTACCTAAGAGAATACCTGAATATATGGAGTTGTACTTGAAAGAACCTCTTGATAAATACCAACAGGAAAAAATCTCCGAAATAATCTCAGAATCTCTGTGAAGGAAATTTTAATCGAACACCATGGTACGCATATCTTAAAGAAATATTTAAAAGAATTCCTGGAAAAAGTCGTAGAAAAAACATCGTTTGCTATGTCAAGACTGTGTAGCCGCTTTGCTCTTGGTTTTGATTGATAGTTAAAACAATACCGTCGAGATTCCACTAGACTACTTTTTACAGGTTTTTCAGAAGTTCTTCCAAGATTCATTCAAGAGGTCATAAAGATATTTTTTTAAAACTTCCTCCAGGGATTCCATCTGGAGATCCATCAGAGATTCTTCATAGACTTGTTCTTGGAATTTCCCAAAGTTTTTCTCTTGTCGTTCTTTTTGAAATGTATCTTGGAGTTCCTCGAGCAATCTCCCAGAGTTTTCTCTAATATTCTTAGTTGAAGCTTATTCGCTTATTCTCTTGGGTTTCCTTCAGGGATTAATTTAAGAATTTCTTCGGAAGTTTGTGAAAGGGCTCCTTGAGAAACCTCTCTAATAATTTCATCGGGAAGCCCTACAAGGTTTCCTTTCTGGAAGTCCACCAAATACCTATTCAATCAAGAAATACTCCAAGCTACAGGAATAGGAAGGTTAATGAGCTAGTAAGAGGATGAATGTGAGCTGCCCCAAGATTGAGTGAGTGAGTCAGTTACTGACTAATAAAGTTGAAGAGCTTATGGCAGGGAGCTTGAGTTAGTGATCAAGGCAGTTGGTGGGTAACGTGCAACTCAATCTTGTGAATTTTCCAAGTAACAAGTTAAATGAGTGCTCGTCTTCGTACGGGCGGTTCAGTGTATTTTTGGAGGCAAAGTCGAAATGCCGCTTTTTTCATTCGGATTGGCCGCGTTGTTGTCATCAATTTGAATGTGCACATCGTCGTACCCGTGCGTAGTTGTAGCGGTTCAGTTTGATTTCGGAGAAGAGGACACTTCGAAGGATGCTTATTGGTGAGCTCGTTCCATTTTATCATAATAATTAATGCTAAAGGATGTATAAAATTCTGCTCTGGTTGTATTTATCTAACAAATATTGAAAAGTTCGTCACGTCATGTGTCGGCGCTAGTTCCCAATGCACATTTAGTTGATAATAAATATTTTTCTTTTATTTTTTGCATGTACACAAAAATTTGAATGGTTCGTCATTTGTAATAGTTTAGTCAAAATGAATAAATGTTTTGACTCAAATAAAGGTTGCATGAATCACATCACTTACCAAAGTAAAACCAAATCATGTGACTCTCCCCCTCCCTACGCGGTAAAAATTCTGCACGCTCGATGTAAGGGAAAAATCCCTTAACTATTCAATGTCCTAATCAACATGATCAGAAAGGCTTTTACTTTGAGATCGCAATGCTGTCAGTGTTGATTTGAGGACCAAAATAAACCCACCGGAGAAATCAACTGAAAATCCCTTCGATTTGCACTACTGTAAAAACCAATACGATCCAAAGTGAAAAGCTGTTGATTCGGTGATGACTGTTTTGAGCATGAAAGTAAATATAGATGACAGGTGGTAGAAAGTGCTTCGCTTCGATTCACACCTCTCCAACAGATGTGAAGTACACGGTAAAAAATCTGCACTGTGATATGAACTGATTGACACTTGAATTCGCACTACTGTTCAATCAGTTTGTTATTAATTACATATCATTTGGCAAAGTACATCCAATGCCTCTTCAATTTTAATGGAACTTCACATCAATTCGTTGTTGACAATGTTTTGATTTCAAAACTAGAACTAAAAAAAAAAATGTGTTCAGCCGCAGCCAGATTCGATACCAGGTCCTTCAGAGTCACGATCAACTGTTTTACCACTACACTACTTCACATCTGTTGGAGAGGTGTGAATCGAAGCGAAGCACTTTCTACCACCTGTCATCTATATTTACTTTCATGCCCAAAACAGTCATCACCGAATCAACAGCTTTTCACTTTGGATCGTATTGCTTTTTACAGTAGTGCAAATCGAAGGGATTTTCAGTTGATTTCTCCGGTGGGTTTATTTTGGTCCTCAAATCAACACTGACAGCATTGCGATCTCAAAGTAAAAGCCTTTCTGATCATGTTGATTAGGACATTGAATAGTTAAGGGATTTTTCCCTTACATCGAGCGTGCAGAATTTTTACCGTGTAGTGTAGTGGTAAAACAGTTGATCGTGACTCTGAAGGACCTGGTATCGAATCTGGCTGCGGCTGAACACATTTTTTTTTAGTTCTAGTTTTGAAATCAAAACATTGTCAACAACGAATTGATGTGAAGTTCCATTAAAATTGAAGAGGCATTGGATGTTCTTTGCCAAATGATATGTAATTAATAACAAACTGATTGAACAGTAGTGCGAATTCAAGTGTCAATCAGTTCATATCACAGTGCAGATTTTTTACCGTGTACCAGTGATGGAATTACTCTCATCATGAAGCAATTCGCGAGTGTAAAGCCAACACAAGGTTTACTCACGATTCCGAAAGTAAACAGTGTGTGAGTTTATTCGCACCCGCCTGCTTCGTGAGTAAGAAGCAAAACAAAAACAGAAACACTCATGAGTTTTTATTCGTGAAGAACTTGGAGGTGCGGGAAGTGCATTTTATTGTGGTTATAATAGCAAATCCAGTGATTATCCAACATAAACTAATGCTTTATGTTTCATTGTTCCTGAAAAGCAGCACTGCCAGTCATTAAAATGCGTTTTTCGTCAAAATTTAAAAAAAAAACTCACGAAGCTTCGCGAATCACATGCGAGTGCTTGCCAGCTTCGTTTACTCACGAATAAAAAAGTGAGGGTATTCTTGGCCCCCTGTTCTTCACGAGTATGTTTGTTTTGGTTTGTGTCTGCTCAGCTGCAATCTTCATCATTTCCATCTCTGTTCGGAAGAACTCTTAGTAGAATTTTCTGAGGTACTTCTAGAGGAGTGACTCCTGTTTCCTAGAGAAATTCCCGGAAGAGCTTCCAGATTAAAAACATCATCCTAGCATAATTTAAAGCTCCTAAAAACATTCCGGGAAAATCAGCTAGAGTAATTCACGTAGGAATTCCTAAAAAATCTTGGAGGAACTTCTACAGGAATACCCGGCGGCACTCTTAGAGATAGTCCCAGTGGAACTCTTGGTGGAATTTCCGGAAGAGCACCATAGAGCATAGGTTCCCAAACTTTCTGGTGCGCGACCCTCTTTGGCCTGCAGACGTACTTTTCGCGACCCACCATATAAATTCTCTCATTTGTTGTATATTACAATAACATATTCGACTGTCCCTCGCGAACCCATGAATGAAGACCAGCGACCCCCCTGGGGGGTCGCGACCCACAGTTTGGGAAACCATGCCTTAGAGGAATTCCCTGAGAAACTCATGAAAGTATTCCCTGAGGAACTTATAGAGAAATTCCCGGAGGAACTCTTAGAGGGATTCGCGGAGGTACTCTTAGATTCAACACATGGATTCCTTTACAAATTCGTTTAAAATTGTTCCAATTATTACTGCAAGCTATTATTAGAATGTTTCCAAGAAATCTTTCAAAGATTCCCTCTTTAATTCCTCTAAGGGTTTCCTCTTTTAATGAAAATAATCTTAAAGGAATCGTTGGAATATTTCCCGAAGAAAACTCTTGATAGGCAATCCTTGGAGTCCTGGGCGTTCGTTAATAAACAAAAAGATAAAAATAATAGCATGAAACAATGTATACGACGGCAGCAAAGAGCATCCACAATGTATTTTTTTAACAGCTCTATAGAGTATACTACCGACAAACAGACGTGACAGTGGAAAAACCTTCATTGACCATGCTTTTAACGATTGTGGACACCTGTGGATACTGTTTTATCTGTTCACCCAAGTATCCAAAATGCATCTTCAAGTTCCACGTAGTTCAGATAAACTTTCGAATATAACTAACTTCAGAGGCTACCTGGATAAAACTAACCATGTTTGGGTAAAACTGGTGAAAACCATTCCTGCACCATACAGTGTACCAGCTACAATAAAGTGTATTGTAATGGAATGGTTCGCTAAAAGCTTTATAATACATTTATTATCTTTATGTAACAATATTTTATACTGCCTCTCTTACATTTGAACCATTTACTTTTCCGAAATTTTATTTTTCCGTGCGTTTTTTTTTTTCAAATTATTAATTCAGTTTTAGATTTTTTCCGTGCTTTGTTTTGTTGATATTCGTGACATTTTAAACAAAGTATAGGAAAGAGAAAAAAGTGAATAAGTTGAAACATCAATAGTCCTGTTGAACGACGCAGGTTGAACTTGCTGCATCTTTCTCTTACCCATTTGTCAATAAATGGGTAAGAGCTAGATACAGCAACTTCGACCAAGTTCAACTTACGTCGTTGAACAGGACTAATATAAAGTCAATTAAATGTTTAAATAAGTGGTAAATCAGGTGTCCTAAGGGCTTCAGATATGGCGGGCTAGGTATGTAGAGTGCGATGAGAGAAATACGGATGTAGGTCAACCCGGAAAGACGCCGGTAGATTACCGTAAATCAGTTGATGAGTTCAAACCTATTTTTTCTGTATTTGCATTTAGGGGAGTTTTCTCCCCTTCTCTCATGTGAACTTGCCTTCGACCACAACCGAATCAAATGCGATTGACGAAATTTAGTTTTGACGTAGAGCCATCTTTAACATATGGACTGGACTGGACACTGAAAAGACTTCTAATATAGGTTCGTCTGCGGGTTCGCATTATATTTGAAACGAACTGGACAGTTTTCTCATGAGTTGCTATGTATTTCAAACTTTAGTCGGGAGATTAGTTTAGGAGCCTCAATATTAAGCACGCTGTAATGATACTTACATATGTACCTCATCACCCACTTCATGCAACTACATTAGTGGTCTAATTACACTTAGCGCGCTCGGCATAGTTCCATCATGCCGCTCAAAGTGTTGCCACAAATAATGCTTAGTTTACAAAACCCGGTTATCTGGCTGGTGGGGCATGGGAGCCTAAGCTTCAACTGTTAATGCAATCAGAGACTACTCAGACTTAGACGTGGGCGATCCTATATATGAAGGGTTGTCCAAGACGCTCTGGAGAATTCCTAAAGCGCATTCTAATAATGTTGAACTTGATAGGTAGTCCGCACTATCAAAAATAGTTCTATTTAACATTATTTTCAGGTTAGTTTGGCTAGAAAGCCTAAGATGCCATTAACAGGAGGAAAATGACAAGATAATATTGTTCGTGCAGTTGAAAATCGGATTTTTTGACACGCGAAAATCGATTTTTCTCCTAAACCGTGTGTCGGACGTACGTCGGGCATAGTGCGCTAGGTAGAGGACCAGGTCCGCTGTCCAGCGCACTACGTCCGACGTTAGGTTTCACGTATGGATTTTGAGAAAATTCGATTGTCGGGTGTGGGGAAACTTCGGGTTTCAACCGCGACGACAATATAACCACCGACATGTCGGTGATATAACATTATATGGTTTATTTAATGTAAAACAATACAACATAACAAAAGGGAACCATTCCAAAAACATTTGATTGAATGTATAGCGAGCAGTGAAATTACAATTAAAAACAACACAGCGTAACAAAAAATAACTTTTGGTCTGTCTCAAGAGCAAACTTACGTGTCTCTGACAGATTTTGGGCCGCTGAATCCGAATCCGGGCTCAGATTTACTCCAACACGTCACAATTTTGAGCTATACCTCAATTTATAGGGCAAACTATGCGATTTTGGGTTTTTTTTACTGCAAGCCATTAAGCATGGAAATATTTTTTTTAATCAATCAAAAGGATAATTGATCGATTAACATCTAAATTAACAACTCATGCAAAATATTTCGTTTTACCAAATCGAATTTGATAGTTTTAAGCGATTTATGTTAGGTACGATATTTCCCATACAAGTCACCATCCAAAAGTTGCATGCAAGTTTTCATACTAACATAAAATATTTAAATCTATCAAATTTGATTAGGTAAAACGAAATATTTTGCATGAGTCGTCAATTTAGATGTAAATTGACCGATTAACCTTTTGATTGCTTAAAAAAAAAATTCCATGCTTAATGGCTTGCAGTCAAAAAAAAACCAAAACCGCATATTTTGCCCTATAAATTGAGGTATAGCTCAAAATTGTGACGTGTTGGAGCAAATCTGAGCCCGGATTTGGATTCAGCGGCCCAAAATCCTTCGGAGACACATAGGTTTGCTCTTGAGACAAAAAAGTGTTGCGCTGTGCAATTTATTTACGGTACATTGTATTGTTTAAAACCATACATGTATCATACAATGTGCGGTATATTAAAACCCACGTATCAATATACGTGTAGTGTATACAATAAAATGTATGGTTTTGCAAAAATATATATATGGAGAAAAATATTTTTTGTATTGTTACGATACTCAACAACCTGTACAATATATTGTAAAAATCCTTTTTACAATTCACCGAATGATGTCTACATTACATCTTATTGTTTTTGTATTTTTATTTTTACGGTGCTGTCTATTGTAAAAATGTTGTTCTAAATAGTACTGTTACAATACAACGTTCGGTTTTTCCACTGTATTTTTTATTCGGGTAACAATGAGCCTTGATGGAAACTTCGCACAAAAGTTTCAACAAGGCTCATGTTAGCCTTGAGATGGATTTTTAGGAAAATTGTTCTTAAGGGTTACGTCTCTGTGTCTGTGCTTCTCGTCTAGTCCTTTGATTGATGCTTTGATTACTTCCCAATACAATGGAGAAAGCTAACGCAGCAAGGAAATCGATAAGAACGCCGTTGAACGTAGGCCCGCTGTTTCCTATTTCTTATCAGCATCGATGTAGTTTCGCACTACGCGACGATCGTCCACCGGGCGTCGGTTTGGCAATGAATCTCAACCGGCGATCGGCGATGTTTAGATTTTCAAACTAATCTCTCCGACAAAACATGAGATCCCGTTGAAGGTGGTGTGGACACAGGCCGATGATCGTTTGAATGCCACTCCGATTCCTGTCTCGGTTTAAGGCCACTGAACGATTATATATGGTAGGCGGATCACCACGGGGATCCTCAGTATTGATCCGCACCGGTTAGTAACAATGAAAGTGCAGTACGACTTGGAAGGCGCTGTACTGAAGCAGAGTACGGGATTGAAGTCGGTTTCGAAGCATGTGCTGTACGGAGTGTTGCTGTTCGTGATCGTGGTTGGATGGGTGGTTTACCGGCAAGGCGAAGTTCTGCGGACAAAGGAGCTACCGTGTCAGGGTACGGCTGGAGTGATCGTTAACGGGGAAGAACCTACAACTACGGTGGTCCACGATAGAGAGATTCCGACTAGTACGGAGCACCTCAAGGCGGATAGCGTGGATAATCTGATCGGAACCCTGTTCAGTCCCTTTGTCGAGTCGGAGTCAGCAGTTGTGGAACTAAAGGTGGATACCGATGGTTTCTTGATTAAGTTCGGTGAGAATGTGGATAGCCTGGTGGAGTTGGCTAGAGATTCCGAAATCAACACGATGGTGGCGATGGCCCTGCAGGAGTTGATGCTTCTGGGTCAAGGGGATAAACCAGGGAAAAAGGTGGATGTTGGACTGGCTGTGAAGGAGGATTCGTACGAGGCGACTACAGCGAAGAAGGTGGAAGAACTATGGAGTTGGTCAAGTGGAAATCTGCTGGAGTTTAAGTTCCGTTTCGAGGATGATCATTGGGAGCTGGAAGGAGCCGCGGAGTACAAATCTAGTGAAGAAAAGGATTCAAATGAAGGTTCGGAAGAATCCACTAGTGGTCGGTAGTGGGAGTTTTCACATTTACATGTTAAAGATAATAAACTATTGTGCGATTAGTTCAGTTGTATTTCGTCGCTTTCTTTTGGATCATCATACCGATATGCCAAAGTCCACTGATTATTCTGATACCAGATTTTGAAGCCAATTGATCTTTTCTTAGGCCACTCCCAAATCTTGTTACAATTATCATTCGTACAGTTCACTTTACTCGTGTTGCAACTGCAATATGACTTAATTTCCAAATTTCTAATCGAGTTAACATATTTTGCAATGCAGTCATCCGCCAAAGTTCGCCACACATTATTGGCTTGGAAAACCCCGCTGAGTTGTAGCAGATTCTCGGCGTGCTGCTCAGGATAGGTGGTCGGACCAACTGCCATCCAGCCCATTTCAACGGATTTAAATTCTTTAGAAACCTCAACGCCGGGACATTCAAACTGGATCGTTTTGGTGTTGAGGAGTTCTTCCTTCGAAGTGTCAATCAA
This sequence comes from Aedes albopictus, assembly GCF_035046485.1. Taxonomy (NCBI): domain Eukaryota; kingdom Metazoa; phylum Arthropoda; class Insecta; order Diptera; family Culicidae; genus Aedes; species Aedes albopictus. The sequence continues at coordinate 375,194,936 of NC_085138.1, read as the reverse complement.
CGTGTGTGTACTGCTAACGACATACGACAGCACCGAGTCCTCCAAACTAACGAAGTATCGTTCAGTGTCAAATGTACTCCAGGTCCAAACGTAATCCCGGTTGTACAATTTCTTCATATTTATCATCCCAGTTAGGCGTCCCGTCAACTCATCGGCACGATGGAAATCGAATGTTACCTGCAGCTCTTCGAATATCTTGAAGAACAGCTTTTGTCCAAAAGTTTTCAACTCGTCGCACACTAAAGCATTTACGATCAGCTCCCGGCCTTGCGGTCGTTTCAAGTAGAAGATGTTCTCGATCGGGTCCAAACGGTAGATCAAACTGGTTTCGCTTATGTTGAACATTTCCCAGCTGCGGTAAGAGCTTTCGTCGCATTGGTTGACCTTCTGATTGTCTCGATCGTCGATCGTTTCTGTTTCGAACGTAAGGATTGCGGAATCCAACACCTCGTTGCTCAGAGCCTCATCGGTATCCATCCCCTGATTAAGTCGATTGAAATACACGTACGTGTAGGATGCAAATGCAGTCGTGATGAACGCCAAAAATGTAAACGTTACCAGTAAAGGTTTCTTCCATTCCGCAAGAGTCCTTGCGGTTTCCGCTGGTGGTTGTTCAGCGTCGTGCTGCGATGACTTCATGTTGATCCGTTGACACGCTAGACTGCACTGATCATCTCAGTACTGAAGACAGTCTGATTGCAAAATGTTGATTTGTTAGAAGATCGCAATCGGCGATAAGTGTGTTAGATGCAAGGGTCAGGGACAAACTATCAACAGACCGGAACGGAGAAGGCAGAAGGGCGTACATTAACCGACTGGTTGCTTTCGTGACGGTAGAAGATGTGTTTACGAAATAGTCTACGACTCATTAATGTTGCCGCCTCCAAGAAAATAAAACCTTCTGTTTGTACAACCTCGTTGATCGATTTGTGAGTTGAGGATACAAAGTACCTTGCCGGTTCAAAATAGGGCTACTAACCCCAATTCAAGATGTCAAGCGACCTGTGCCGAGGAATAAATGATCGAGGGGGTGAAAATAGTGCTAGATCATTAACAGATCCTATGGGGTACCTGGGCACCCCTACAGTAATTCGTCCCTTACCGCCTTAACTCGTGGGCTCTGTCGTGATGGACCTTCTTTCCCATGTTACTCGTGGGATTCTAAAACAATCTTAAACAATAATTGGAAAAGAGTTAATAGCAGTAGTTATGAGGTTGACACCTTCATGCGAAGCTGGTTAGCTCGGTCTCCGCTAAGGAGAGCAGAGACAGAAGTTGTTGTACGCGAAGTGCCAGCGTAGAGAACCATTTCCTTCACGGGTAGCGTAACGGGAGAGGTCATAGATGGAAGAAGACCAGAATTGGTCTTCCCAGAAGACCAGAATTGGTCTTCCCAGAAGACCAGAATTGGTCTTCCCAGAAGACCAGAATTTGTCTTCCCAGAAGACCAGAATTTGTCTTCCCAGAACACCAGAATTGGTCTTCCCAGAAGACCAGAGTTGGTCTTCCCAGAAGACCAGAGTTGGTCTTCCCAGAAGACCAGAATTGGTCTTCCCAGAAGACCAGAATTGGTCTTCCCAGAAGACCAGAATTGGTCTTCCCAGAAGACCAGAATTGGTCTTCCCAGAAGACCAGAATTGGTCTTCCCAGAAGACCAGAATTGGTCTTCCCAGAAGACCAGAATTGGTCTTCCCGGAGTCTTCCAGAATTCCAGGTTTTCCAAGAGGACCAGAATTGGTCTTCCCAGAAGAGAAACATTGGTGTTCCCAGAAGACCAGAATTGGTCTTCCCAGAGTCTTCCAGAATTCCAGGTTTTCCAAGAGGACCAGAATTGGTCTTCCCAGACGACCAGAATTGGTCTTCCCAGAAAACCAGAATTGGTCTTCCCGGAAGACCAGAATTGGTCTTCCCGGAGTCTTCCACAATTCCAGGTTTTCCAAGAGGACCAGAATTGGTCTTCCCAGAAGAGAAACATCCCAAGTAACTATGACGCTGGATATAGAGCATTAATTTCGCTTTATATTTTATTATATGACATGCGATATAAAGTTGTTTTGTCATTTAGGTACCATTAAAGTAGGTTTAAATTCGAAAGTGGCGCTACTATTGTTGATTTAAAGCAAGCTTTACTGTGGTGATTGCTAAAGCATATAAAATGCTTGTGCCATATAGCTAATGCAATGAAATCGTATGGAATGTATACTTAAAGCATCATGTCAACAAAAGGAAAAAAGTATTTTTGTCAATTTTCTAGGTATTTTTATCTACCCATACCTGTTCCGATACTCTCAGTCTATTTTTTTTTTATTTCGGGAATTGAACGATGGAAGGAAGTCGGACGCGCTAACGCTGTGTGCTACGATGACAATGTATTTTGCACCTGGAAAAATGTGCAACATAAGATAACGTTTACTCAGATCGTGCCTTATTGAGTTGTGTTTTCAGCAGCTCTAAAAGTTGTGCTGGGGTCGGCATGCTATCAGTCATCTTACTTTCCCAAACTCATCCTAGTCGAAAACAAGTGATTACAGAACCGATTGATTCCACAAACAAAGATAATATTAATTTTTTTTTTATCTGTATTAACGAGATTTTTAGCCCTAGGCTAGTTCATCTCGGGACCCACGCTTTACTTCCCTTCCGAAGGAAGAACTCACTATTTTTTGTGAGTTTGTCGGAAGTGGGATTTGATTCCAGGTCCTCGGCGTGGTAGTCAAGTGTTCTAACCATCACACCAGATCCGCTCCACATGATAATATTAAGACATAAATTTGTCTGTGTGCTCAAAAAGCACAATAAATAAGGAACAATACAAACAGCGCTTTAATCCTTTCATTTATGAAATCGGAGCACTATGTTAAATAAGGAAACCAATTCCCCACATAAGTTTTGTTCCCTCAGCATCTGATTGTCTTCATGCCCCAACAAGAAAATTTTTAAACAGCAACATCTGAGCATGATAATCTAAGTGCTACGCAGCAATCCATGAAAATTTGGGTTTGTTTTCCTTTCTTTTCAATGGTTCTGTTTCTAAACATGTTTTACAGTTTATTTTTCTTCGAACTGAGTGTTTTTTTTTTTTCTGTTTTCAGTGATGGAAGCCTTAGTAAAGGCATATATAAAGTAATAAATGCTTGCATTATTGATTGCCATAAAGCTTTTGACATGATAATGCAATGAAGCATTAAACAACGGCCCTATAGAACTATACCGTACTGTCAAAATCCCATAATGCTTCAATGCTTTCATAATGTAGATGTAACGCTTCATTACTTGACAGATGTAGAATAAAAGTTATCTTGCATTAGCCAAGCTATAATACGATTGAATTAATGTTATGATATAATGCTTGTGGTTACTTGGGTAGTCTCCTATTAAGCGGATTCCTATTGCGCCCCCCGAGCAGTGATCTTATAAGAGTCTCGACATGTGGCACATCCCTACATGTGTGCTCTCTCAATCGCAGACGACCGCCCGACTACGACCCCATCGCATAGGAGGAGAACAGTATTAATCGGTGAGAGCTATCGTGCGGTTGTTTTTCTGTTCGAGGAATATACGTCTCAAACTGTATTGCCGTGTTTCTATTATCGCGATATCCGAGGGTTTCAGCCAGAACGCGTATCCTCTTCTTTTCAGGTTGGAAAAGTGTAATGAGTTAGCCAAAGTTGCTACATACATATATACATATTAGGCCTGTCCACTTTTTCAAAAATGTTGTGATTCTCAAGCGTGATTGCCCCCAAAATGCTGGTTTTCAGGATACATTTGGCTTTCACGATTTTTGGTAATTTTTGCTCAATTCCTACAAAATTGATGTCAAAGAAGCAAATAACCACAAAACATTGAAGAATATTATGCCGTTTTAAAATTTTCAACTTATTACGTATGTTAGGGTGTCCCAGAACAAAATCGATCAAAAAATAACTTTTTAAGGTTTTTCTGATTACAAATGTGATAATTACATATGCTTCCTTTAATTTTATTGGCATACATTGTTTGGAAAACTTGCAGCAAACAAGTATATCTTTCAATTTCTGCCGGTAGAATTAATTTTTGACAAGTTTTAGTGTTGTTATGATTTTTTGAAGTTCGAAAATAGTCGAAAAACACAAACTTGATTTGATGCACCTCTTAATTTCAATGGATTTGGCTGAAATGTTGACCAGTTACTGCTTTCAGGATACCAAACAAAATATGCGGGTGGACTTGAGAAACAGAGAACATTTTTGAAAAAATGGACAGGCCTAATACATATTTATATACAAATAGACAAATATACACACATATAAACATACAATCATACATACATCGACTTTTGTATGTATTGATTAACAACTCTGCCGTAGAAATAAACTGTAAATTACACAGCGCAACATTTTTTTGTCTCAAGAGCAAACTTATGTGTCTCCGAAGGATTTTGGGCCGCTGAATCCGAATCCGGGCTCAGATTTGCTCCAACACGTCACAATTTTGAGCTATACCTCAGTTTATATGGCAATATATTCGATTTTGGGCTTTTTTGACTGCAAGCCATTAAGCAAGGTAATATTTTTTAAGCAATCAAAAGGTTAATTGGTCAATCAACATCTAAATTAACGACTTATGCAAAATATTTCGTTTTACCAAATCAAATTTGAGAGATTTAAGCATTTTATGTTGGTATGTAAACTTGCATGCAACTTTTGGAGGGTGACTTGTATGGGAAATATCGTACCTAACATAAATCGCTTAAAACTATCAAATTCGATTGGGTAAAACGAAATATTTTGCATTAGTCGTTAATTTAGATGTTAATTTACCAATTAACCTTTTGATAGCTTAAAAAATATTACCTCGCTTAATGGCTTGCAGTCAAAAAAGCCCAGAATCGCATATATTGCCCTATACATTGAGGTATAGCTCAAAATTGTGACGTGTTAGAGCAAATCTGAGCCCGGATTCGGATTCAGCGGCCCAAAATCCTTCGGAGACACATAAGTTTGCTCTTGAGGCAGACCAAAAGTTAATTTTTGTTACGCTGTGTTATTAATCATTGTCAATATTGCAGGGAAATAATTCTCTGAGAAAGTATTCTAAAATTTTGCATAATTCTGGAGATATTCACATCAAAAGGACTGTCTTATTTATAGGACGCTGGGCGTTCGGGGCATCTGTCCTATAAATAGAACGCTGGGCGGATATGGGTTAAGATAAGTAACTCCAAAGTTGGAAACGACCTCTTCGATGCAATCACGTAACGAAGAGAATCAACGAACGGCGACAAAAAGAAATAATAACAGCGCTGAAGTTCCTTCACGGTCTTCCGTTGTCAACGCAAGTGCCAGCAGAACTCGAAAGCTTATCTAAAACGCAAATGATTAAGTTCATCAAAGAACTAGTAGTAAAATTGTTGCAAGACTGCCAAAGACAGACCGATAATGATGCTGCTGAGTTGAATGCTGGATTGTCCTGTACGCAAAAAGAGCTGTCAGTTTTTGTACTACATGGTAAATTAAACCGATGTCAACTAATAGCGAGCGTATCTTTTCGAACTCTGGATATATCTGTTCAAAAAAGCGAACCCCACTGTCCGATGAAATCATTATTACCATTTACTTCTTGAAATCGTATCTTCAAAGAACGAATTCAAATTGATGAGAACAGTTACTTGTTTTTTTTTTTATTGATGAATAAAACATATTCCTAACCAAAACATTGCGTTTTTAAGCACTTTGAAAATTTTCCCGGGATCCCGAGATTTCCCGGGACAAACAACAAATTTTATCCCGAATCTCGGGACAAGCAAATTGGTCGGGGAATGGAACCTCTAAACGCGTCTCAGAAAGGTACTGTCATTTCGGGTGAAATTGATGGACGTGATGGCAATTTTTATTTGTCAAAAATAAAGCTTTGAATTTAAAATAATTTGTAGAAAATGACCATCATCTGGCTCCAGAGTTATTACATGACAAGTTTACAGAAATCCTTTAATTCAGAAAAATATGCAGGTGATCCTGGAGAAATTCTAGGGTGCATCACTAGAAAAGATGATGGCAGGATTTCTGAAATTTCTGTTGTCCTGGAGGAATTCCTACATAACTCTCTGGAGGACATCCCGGAAGAATTTCTGTAGGAATTCCTGCAGAAATGCTTGGAGCAAATACTGTGGAAAACTGGAAGGAATTCCTCAAGAGTTCTTTGAAGGAATTTCTGAAAGTAATTACTGGAGAAATTCTGGGTGGAATCCTTAAGAAAATTTCTGAAGATATCTCGTGAGGAATTCCTAGAGTAATTTATGAAGGAATCCCTGGAATGATTTCGGGAGTAGTTCCTGGAGGAATGCCTGGAGGAACTTTTGGACAAAATGCTGGTGAAATCCCTGTCAAAATTCCTGGATCAATTCCTGAAGGAATCCCTAGAGGTATTCTGGAAGGAAGCGCAGGAGAAATTTCGGAAATAATTGCTAAAGAAATTCGGGTAGGAATTCCTAGAGGAATGGCTGGTGCGATTCTTAGAGATTTCCTGGAGGAATTCTTGGAGAAATTTCTGGAAAAATCCCAGGTGAAATCCCAAGGAGAATTCCTTGAGCAATTCCTGGAGAAATTCATGAAGAAGAAATTTTTCAATGAATATTTAGAGGAAGCTCTGGATAAATTTCTGGAGGAATTCCTGGAAAAAATCCTAGAAGATTTTCTGAATGAACCCCTGGAGGATTCCTGCAGGAATTCCTGAACGTGTTCCTGGAGGAATACGTGAGGAGTCCATTGAGAAATTCCTGGAGGAATGTGAAATCCTGGAGGAATTCTTGGAGAATTCCTAGAGGAATACATGGATAAAATCCATGAGGAATTCCTCTGGAAATTATTGTAGATATTCTAAAGGAATTCATTGATAAATTTACGAAGGGATTCCTGGGGAAACTCCTGAAAAAAATCTTGAAGGAATTCTTGGAGAAGTGCCTCGAGAAATTGCTGGATGAAATCTTGGTGGATTGCCTGGAAAAGTCTCTGGAGAAATTCTTGGAGGAACCCCTGGAGGAATTCCAGGAGGAGTCCATGGAGAAATTCCTGGGTGATTCACTGGTGGAATCCGTGAAGGAATTCCAGAAGGAATCTGTGAATAAATTCTTGGAGAATTCTTAGAGAAATACCTGGATAAATTCCAAGAGGAATTGCTAGGGAATTTACTGAAGGAACTCCTTGATTCTCTGTGGAAATTCTTAGAGAAGTTGTTGTAGACATTTTGAAGAAATTCCTGGATAAATTTATGAAGGAGTTCCTGAGGTAATTCCTGAAGAAATTCTTGTAGGAATTTCTGGAGGAGTTCCTTATGGAATTGCTGGATGAAATTTTGGTGGATTGACTGAAGGAATTCTTGGAACAATGCATAGAGAAATATCTGAACGAATCTCTATAAAAAAAATCCCTGAAAGAATTCCTGGAGGAATGCTTGGAGGAATTTCTGGAGGAATTTCTGGAGGAATATCTAGAGAAATTCCCTTGTGGAATTCCTGGTGGAGTCCTCGAGAAATCCCTGGAGGAATTTCTGAGTATATTGAGAAATTTCTTGAGAAGTCCTGCAGGATACTCTGATGGAATTTCTGGAGGTATTTCAGGAAGAATTGCTCAGGGAATGTCTGTAGGAATTCTGTGAGGAATCTCTCGAGGAACTCCTGGAGAATCTCTAGTAGAATTATTGGAGTAATCTTTGGAGGAATTCTTTGAGAAATCTGTAGAGGATTTTCTGTAGGAATCTCTGCAGTAATTCCAGGAAGAATCTTAGAGGAATCCCTGCAGGAATTCCCAGTGAAATCCCTGGAATTCCTGTAAAAATTTTTGGAGGAATCCTGTTGGGATAGATTTCGACGGAGTTCCTTGCAGCAAATCAATGGCCCAATTTAGGGTGGTAATAAGCTCAAAGCTAAAAAATGTTTATTTAGGTTTAGCAAAAGTTTAGCAATAATGTTTATGTGTACTTACAATTTAGTGTCCGTACTATCTCAATACAATCTATCTCACAACCTAGCCGTATACTAACTGTTTAACTAGCCTGTAAGTTTAACACGTAAGTACGCTAATTACGTTCAAAATAGATTCTAAGTTACCTTTCTGTTTATTCTAAATAATTCCAAATACTCGAATCCAAATACAAATCGATTTCACCAAATCTGTTTATCAATCTATCAGTACAACTGTAGTAGTCCTCAGTTCAATTTTGCCCGTCATCGTTGTTGACTGATGGTGCCTCCCGTATCGCCCGTTGGATGTATTGTGGCGCATGAGTTACCGACAGTGGGCTGTGCGGAGAACATCCTCCCCCGTGTGTCGCCTTAGCTTCCGGTTGGGCGTCACCAGATCCTTCTACGTCCAGCACAGCCAACTTCGTACATGGTCTCTTCAAGATCCCTGCTGAGGTCTGCACTTCTGCTCGACGCGCCACTCCGTCTTTTCCTGGAACCGTGACGATCACTCGTCCTCGCAACCACCGATTCCGGATATTCTCGTCCACCACTAGTACCAAGTCCCCGATGGTGATCGGTCGTACATCCTGGAACCATTTTGTCCGTCGTATAATAGTCGGCAGATATTCCACCACCCAACGACGCCAGAAGTTGTCCAGGGTGTGCTTCACCTGGTTCCAACTACTCCGCAATGCCTTGCCTTCGTCCGTAGGAAATTTCTCCGGTTCCCGTACGCCGTTCGAACTGAGCAATAGGAAATGGTTTGGCGTTAAGGATTCCTGGTCGGCCGTCTCCAACGGGATGAACGTCAACGGCCTCGAGTTCACCATGCTTTCCGCTTCCGCCAGCACCGTTGCGAATGATTCGTCATCCAGTTTCCGCATGACAGGAATGGATCCAAGTGCAGATTTCACGGCTCGAACCATTCTCTCCCAGCAACCCCCCATGTGAGGCGCGGCTGGAGGATTGAACTTCCACTGAGTCTGGGCATTTGTGAAGGTGCTGCCCAATTCAGTGTGAATTCTGCTGGTTTCCTCCTGCAGTTCTCGACTAGCTCCCACGAAGTTTGTCCCGTTGTCGGAATATATTTCCTGAGGAGAACCACGTCGCGCGATGAATCGACGAATCGCCTTCTTGCAGGCATCGGTGGTCAAACTGGCAACTAGCTCCAGATGAACGGCTCTAATTGTAAGGCAAGTGAATAGGCAAACCCACCGCTTTACCGTGCTTCGTCCGACCTTCACTGAATACGGACCGAAGATGTCCACGCCCACGTAGGTGAACGGGCGCACGAACGGTTCCAATCGCACCGCCGGAAGGGGTCCCATTTTAGGAGCAACTGGTGTTGCTTTGTACACACGGCACCACATGCAGCGTTTTCTGATCAGACGCACCTCCACCCGCAAGCGTGAAACGTGGAATTTCTGTCGCACCTCGTTGACTACGGTCTCGTCGTTGGCATGACCGTATTTGCGATGATAGAAGTCCAGCAGCAACTCCGTAATACGATGTTTCCTTGGCAGGATGATTGGAAACTTCGTATCGTAGGCTAATACTTGCGCATCTGTTGCTCTACTCTCCACTCGAAGTACTCCGTGATCATCCACGAATGGCGAAAGCTTCACAAGTCCGCTTGATGTAGGTAGTTGCTTCCTTGACGAATTCTTATCATCCTGTTCCCGCTTCAAAATTGCTACTTCTTCAGGAAACGCTTCGGATTGTGCTATCCGCCACAACAAGTTTTCGGCCATCTGTAGTTCCTTGCTGGTCACACCAATCGTACCAGGTGAATCCATTCTTGTGGTACGCAGATTGTTAGTGAAGTGGTAAACGTATGCCGTGCTATTCCGTAACCGTTCAAATTTTGAAAATCTTTCTGCGTCAATCACCGGTTGCATGACTAGATGACTGCAAACGACCGCCGCTCGTAGTTCTTCGTCGCTTTCATCCACACGTTCTTCTTCTTCGGGTCTCATCGGCCATCCTTCCTCGCGTTCGTACAGAAAATCTGGGCCCCGAAACCATCGGCTGTCTACGTTGCAAGAAGGACCTTTTCCCCATTTCGTTGCCTCATCTGCTACGTTGATCTTAGTCGAAATCCATTTCCATTCATCGATGTTCGAAAGGCTCAATATTTCGTCGACTCGGAATGCCACAAACTGGCGATACCGACGAGTGTCCGACTTGATCCACGAGCAAACCGTCGATGAGTCACTCCAGAAACATGTTTTTGTCACCTTCAGCCTATGGTTGTCTTCGATCGTTCTCCGTAAGCGAGCTCCAAGCAATGCGGCCATCAACTCTAATCGTGGAATCGAAAGTCCTCGGAGTGGTGCAACCTTCGTTTTCGACGAAACAAGCGCAACCCTGATCTGTCCTCGATCCACGATGCGGAAATATGCGACTGCTGCGTAAGCCTGAGCGCTTGCGTCCACGAACACATGCAGCTCAAGATTGTTGTAGCTGCTCGGATCGTATCCTGAAAAATAGCATCGAGGTATACGCAACCCAGTCATGCTTTTCAGAACAGTCAACCATTCCATCCAGCGTGTAGCGATCTCTCCTGGAATGTTGCTGTCCCAGTCCGTCTCTGTGCGCCAAACTTCTTGGATTAAGATTTTCCCATGGATGACAAAGGACGCCACTAAACCCAGAGGATCGTAGAGGCTCATAACCAGACGCAGCATTTCTCTTTTCGTTGGTATTGCGTCGCCGTCCAGCAAGATTCGCACCTTCTCGCAAAAGTTCAACGAAAATACAAATTCGTCCTTCTCTTGTATCCACGCCATTCCCAAGACTCGCTCGAATCCAACGTCCTTCTCCGGTAGCATGGTTTTCGACGGCTTCACATTCGCTTCATCCAGTTTCTCCAAAACACTCCTGTCGCTAGACATCCAATTGCGGATATGGAATCCGGCTCACTTGTGGACCTCGACCACTTCCTTTGCAACCTCGAATGCTTCCTCAGCCGTATCGAAGCTGTCCACGTAGTCGTCCACGTAATGCCGCTTTTTCACTGCCTCTGCTCCTCGGGGAAGTTCTGCTTCTTGTTCGGTCGCGTTTAAGTTTTTAACGTACTGCGAATGGGCTGGAGAGCAGGCAGCTCCAAATATCGCTACATCAGACACCATGGTAGTCATCGGAAGTTCTGGAGAATCTCGGTACGGGAACAGCAAGGCACTGCGGTCCTGCGCTCGAACTAGCATCTGTAGAAACATTTCCTTGACATCTGCTGACACTGCCACTTCGCGCTCCCGATATGCAAACAGGACAGATAATAACGATGTCAGAAGATCTGGGCCCTTAAGCAACATGGAGTTTAAAGATACCCCGTCGACCTTCGCCGCTGCGTCCCAGATAACCCGAACTTTTCCTGGCTTCTTCTCATTGACGACGACTCCAATCGGCATATACCAGGTACGCCGCAGATCAAATCCTTCGATTTCTTCCGCTGTCGCTTCATGTATGTACCCCTTGGCGGTGAAGTCTGCTATTTGCTGTCGCACACTGTTATACAGCTCGGGGTTTCGGGATAAACGCTTCTCGAGGCACTTGAAGCGTCGTTCCGCCATCGGTTGACTTTCCGGAAACTCGATATAGTCATGCTTCCACAGTAATCCTATCTCAAACTTCCCAGTACTGGTACGGCGCGTAGTTTCATCCAGGATTTTGTAGGCTCGTTCTTCTTCGACTCCTTTCATCTCTGGCACGACGGCAACTCCCAGACTGTCGACTTCGAAAAAGCGCCGAACGTACTCGTGAAGGTCAACGGTACTCGGCTCTGCGTACATGTGGAGCTGCGTTTGCATCGTGACCGCCTGTGACCTCCGTAGACTACCGCATACCGCCCATCCGATCCTAGTTTTTGTTGCAATCGGCTCGTTCAATCCCCCTTCCCGCAGCTTCAATGTAGCTAGCAGATGACAATTGCTCTGCCCTATCAGGATTCCTGGTACCGCGGACCTGAAGCTTTTCACCGGGAGTTTGTCGAGATGTGCGAATCGTGTTGCCAGCTCTGCGTAGTCCGTGGTCTGTTGCGGTAAGCCGAGGTTATCGACAGTATACACATCCGAAAGCTTGTAGCGCTTGCTTCCACCGGTCTCGGATATCTCCATCGTTACGACTTCTGCTCCGGTGATAGTTTTGTTAACGCCTCCAGTCCATTCGATTCGTAGCGTCTCCACCTTTCCTTGGACACCAAGAGCTTCTGCGATCGACCGCTCTACGAGTGTTACCGACGATCCGTCGTCCAAGAGCGCGAAGGTGTCGAACTGCCCATTTTTACCGAACAGGGTAACTGGAAGGATGCGGAAGAGCGTTGATGACGATACCTGACGATGAACGGTTACGACCGCGCTATTTGTTTTCGCCGCTGTTGGTGGATCGAAGTGAAGCAAACGGTGATGTCGTTTGGGGCAGCCGTTGATCCCACAAACTTCCCCTTTGCACGGCCAGTTTGCGTGCGATGTGAGACAGCGACCACAAAGTTTGTTCACCTTCACCGCCTTCCATTTGCCATCCAAGTCCAACGCTTTGAACGGCGCACAGTTTTCGATGTGGTGGTTGTCGACGTTGCAAATTGCACACTTCTTGCCACCGATCGCGCCGGAAGCTCCATCTTTCTGCTTTCCTCTGCTTCTTTCGGTCGTGGTTCTCGGCTCCTCTTCTCGACAATTCGTTTTCGGTTCCGTTGAAACGTGCGTGTTGACGAAAGATTTCTCCTTCGGACGAATTCGTTGGTCTTTAACGTTCTGCGAAACGGCTGTCAGCTGCGTTACGCCGCTTGCGGCCGAAGATATTTTCGCCATGTATGCACTAAACACGTTCAAATCCACCTCCGCAGCCTGTTCTTGGTGAAGCGCCCAGTTGAATTTCACTGCTGCTGGTAGTTTGTCCACCAGCTCTTGGAGTAGAATCGGGTTGGCAAGATGCCTCTCCAACCCGACCGCTTTCAGGTGACCACACAGATTCTGAACCACTAGTCCAAAGCTGACCAGTGTCTCCAACCGGTCCGGTTTCGGAGGGGGAGTTGCCCGAACCTTGGCGATCATGTTATTCACGATTTGTTCCGGCCGCCCGTACAGTTGTTGAAGAGTGGACATGACCTGAGGAACCGTCGACGGGTGGAGTAAAAAGCTGCCTACTGACTCCTTCGCACATCCTTTCAAACTACGCTGCAAGCGTAGAAGATTTTCTGCGTTGGAGTATCCGCAAGCTTCCGTCGAATGCTGATAACTGCTGATGAAAATTGGCCAATCGATCGGATCGCCAGAGAAGACTGGCAGCTCTTTGGTAACCACCTGCCTAGCAGCTATTTGGTGAGCGGATGGTCCTACTTGGCCGATTGCTAGAGGTGGAACAAGAGGAATCCCCCCACCAGACATCCCAGGCAGACAATCGTAAGCCGAGTTCGAAAGAGGAGGAGGTGGAGGAGGAAGAAGATTAGAGCAGTCGTCACTTGCAGCTTGGTCTAACCATGCCGCCGGAGGAGGAGGTAATGGAGGAGAACATCCGCCCTCCGATGCCCAGTGCTCGTTCCGATTTACGAACTGCTGTGCCACATCGTGCAACTTCCAGTATTCTTGCTCTGCTGTATTTCGCTCGCGAATGGCTTCTCGTTCACGCTGAAGGCTTACTTCCATCTCCCTCTGCAACTGTTGCTCAGTTGTACGCAAACCCTGAATTTCGTTCTCTAACTCTGCCCGCTGAAGTTCGAGGATTTCGCATTCCCGGTTGCGTCGGCTCAGCTGCTCCCGCAAATCCGCATCCAGAGCACGCATCTGGTTTTTTGTCTCGACGAGCTTCTTTTGCAGCGTTTGTATCTGCAATTCTTTGGATGTTATACCGTCCTCACGTTTCTGGAGCAGATCTAGCAAATCTCCTCTCGATGTGCTGACTTGTTGTAACTCTCCATTCAGAGATGCGATCTGGTCCGTCAGGCAAGCATTCTCACGTTGTAGTTGCCTGAGCTGATTCTGCATACCAGTTTCCGAATCGTGGATTACTTTCAGCTCCTCGGCGTGCCGTATCTGCAGACTTTTGAGTTGACTCTCCAGACCCCGCTCTCGTTTCATTCCCGTATCGATGTCGAACTTTAGTTTTCGCAGCATTTCATGCATGCTCCAATGTTCCACTTCCATCTGCTGTTGTTGCTGGATAGCCTTAGCGTTTTGTTGTCGCAGTTCACCGGTTTCGACACTCCACCGTTGGTATTTACTTGGATTGACGCGTTTCACCTTCGGAAACGCACCGGCCGGCACTACCTCGTCTAGCTTCAGTAGATCTGAATATGGTTTGACATCGACGGTAGGCAAACCTGGCAAACCTGGTACGCCCACGTCATCAATTCTACCGATACCTTCCATCGGTTCCTCTGACGTGTCTGCAAGAGGCAAGCTTCCCAAAGCGTCTGGGATAGATTTTACCTCTGATCCCGTATCTTTCAAGTCGTCGTCGACGGCCGTAGGAAACACGGCATCGACAATCTTCAGTGGCGTTGAAGAGGGATGTACTCCCTGCGGATGCCCCAGACTCGTATCCTCCGCATCCACGGGCGTCGAACTCGGCCCGACAGCTTCACTCGCCGTCTGCTTCACCCAATCTTCCGTCCGTTGCGCACTCCTCTGGCTGCTCCGCATACTGCGTACACTTCTCCCCTCTCCTTCGTCCTGTCGATTCAACAGTTCATGTTTTCGAGCGATGAACTGCTTTTCACGCTCCATTCTTTCCTGAAGCTCCCGTTCATTGAGGGCCCGTTCCCTCTCGATCCTCTCACGACTTAATTCTTCCATTACTTTCTTCTCCTCGTCGAGACGCTGCAGTTCTCGAGCCATTCTAGCCGCCCGAGCACTAGATGAGCTAGAAATTACGCTGATTTGACTCCTTGCCGACCCCAACGCGACCGAAATCTCGCTTCGCATACAAGAAGTACAAACAAAGCTAGTGGAACGTACTGTAACCGTGTTAACGTTCGCACAAGAGAAGTGGTACCAGCTGTTACACTTCTGGCATTCCACCATATACTTCTCTGCGTTATTGGGCCGGTCACAACCAGCACATTCTCGAGACTCACCTCTGCCGCTATCAACGATTGAAGGGATGAAAGAATCTTCCGATGATCGATCTGACATCCGATCGCCGTCGTCGCCCGAGATGGGGGGATTCGCATTCACCTGCTGAGCCCTTGTCTGCGAGCGGGTTTGGCGAACATTTGCTTGCGAACTCATCCTACTCCGGATAAATTCTTTGAGGAATGTTGGGATAGATTTCGACGGAGTTCCTTGCAGCAAATCAATGGCCCAATTTAGGGTGGTAATAAGCTCAAAGCTAAAAAATGTTTATTTAGGTTTAGCAAAAGTTTAGCAATAATGTTTATGTGTACTTACAATTTAGTGTCCGTACTATCTCAATACAATCTATCTCACAACCTAGCCGTATACTAACTGTTTAACTAGCCTGTAAGTTTAACACGTAAGTACGCTAATTACGTTCAAAATAGATTCTAAGTTACCTTTCTGTTTATTCTAAATAATTCCAAATACTCGAATCCAAATACAAATCGATTTCACCAAATCTGTTTATCAATCTATCAGTACAACTGTAGTAGTCCTCAGTTCAATTTTGCCCGTCATCGTTGTTGACTGATGGTGCCTCCCGTATCGCCCGTTGGATGTATTGTGGCGCATGAGTTACCGACAGTGGGCTGTGCGGAGAACAAATCCCTTCTAGACGAATCCTAGGAAGAATTTCTGAAGAAATCCCAAGAGGAATTCGCGAAGGAATCCAAGGATAAGTTGTTGAAGAAACTCCAGGATGAAGTACTGAAGAAATCGCACAAATAGTTATTGGAGAAATCCCGTAGAAATCTTGAGAAGAGTTCGTGCTATGCCTAAAGTAGTTCCAAGAGGATACCCTAGAGAAACCCCAAGAGGAATCCGGGAAGCAATCCCACGAGGAATTCCTAACTACGCTGCCATAGTGCCGCGTCGAAGTGAGAGTGGGAGCGCGCGTCCAAAGGATTTGCTGTTGTTGATATTCTTCTTAGCGGCTTCGCACACGCGCAGTCCCACTCTCATGCGTAACTATAACGGGGACCCTTATCGCTAAACAATTCCTGGAAGAAGTCTTGGATTGATTATTTGAGGAGTTTTTGAAAGAATTACAAGAGGAATTCCTTAAGAAATTTCAAGAAGAGAGGAACTTCTAAAGTTATTCCTGAAAGAATTTAGTGATTTCTGGTTAATAATTCAAAGGATTTTCCTCAAGAATTTCAGTACAAAATTGTTAAGGAATTCCTGGATTAATTTTTGAACAATCTCTAGTAAAATTTTCTGAAAGAGTTCCTGGAAGAAATTTCAACAGAAATATTTGGAATGATTCCAGATTAATTCATTGGAGCAATCTCTAGCGGATATTTCGAAGGAATATTTGGAAAAATCCCAGAAAAAAAATCTCTGAAGGTATACATGTAGAAAATCCGAAAAGGGTATCTGGTCAAATTACTATGGGAATCCTTGAAAAATTCCTGAAGGAATCGTCGAAGAATGCATTGGAACAATCACTGGAGATACCTCTAAAGATACTTATCCTTCGACAGATTGTCAAAGGATAAGCAATTAGGGCGGAATTAAAAGGTACGAAACTGATTACGCTCATTCGAAGAGGGTATTCTGCTTAGAGCGTTCGAAAAAGTCGGTACAAGTCTCTAAAGATATCCCACGAGAAATTCTCGAGAAATGTCTAGAGTAATTTTCAAAGTGGCTCAAGACTACGCGCATCAATTAGCAGTGGCCCTACCTACGGAAGAGCAGCTTGGCACAGCTACACTTGAAGATGGCTGGAGGGACATCCGATCCGTCATAGGTAGTTCCTCGGCTACAGGTCTAGGCTTCGCGACTCCGAATCACAGAAACGACTGGTTCGACGGCGAATGTGAACAGTTGAAAAACGAGAAGAATGCAGCATGGGCGAGAATGCTGCAACACCGTACGAGAGCGAACGAGGCACATTACAGACAGGCACGGAACAGGCAGAACTCAGTTTTCCGGATGAAGAAGCGCCAGCAGGAAGAACGAGATCGCGAAGCAATCGCGATCGATGGAAGAGCTGTACCGCGCTAAGGACACACGAAAGTTCTACGAGAAGCTGACCCGCCTGCGCAGAGGCTTCGTGCCACAAGCCGACGCGATATGTGCCGAGATAATTACGGGAGTATTCTCACGAGCGAGCGTGAGGTGGTCGACAGGTGGCGGCAGCATTACGATGAGCACCTCAATGGCGACGTTGCAAGTACCGAATGTGTCGAAGGCGACCTCTAAGAGATTGAGGAGGAGGTTGGCCGTTTGAAAAACAACAAAACCGCTGGAGCAGATCAACTACCAAGCGAGCTTCTAAAATACGGTGTAGAAGCACTGGTGAGAGCACTACACTGGGTCATTACCAAGATTTGGTAAGAGGAAGTATTACCAGAGGAATGGATGGAAGGTATCGTGTGTCCCATCTACAAAAAGGGCGACAAGTTGGATTGCGGGAACTACCGCACGATCACACTACTGAGCGCTGCCTACAAGATACTCTCTCACCGTCTATCACCGTCTATCACCGATTGCAAGAGAGTTCGTGGGGCAATATCAGGCTGGATTTATGGGTGAACGCGCTACAACGGACCAGATGTTCGCCATCCACCAGGTGTTGCAGAAATGCCGCGAATACAACGTGCCCAGACATCACTTGTTCGTCGAATTCAAATCGGCGTATGATACAATCGATCGAGAACAGCTATGGCAGATAATGCACGAATACGAATTCCCGGATAAACTGATACGATTGATCAAGGCGACGATGGATTGAGTGATGTGCGTAGTTCGAGTATCAGGGACACTCTCGAGTCCCTTCGAATCTCGCATAGGGTGACGGCAAGGTGATGGTCTTTCGTGCTTGCTGTTCAACCTTGCGTTAGAAGGTGTAATAAGGAGAGCGGGGATTAACATGAGTGGTACGATATTCACGAAGTCCGTTCAGCTGCTTGGTTTCGCTGATGATATTGATATTTTTCTCGTAAATTTGAGACGATGGCGGAAACGTACATCCAACTAAAGAGTGAAGCCAGGCGAATCGGATTAGTCATTAATGTGTCGAAGGCAAAGTGATGGCAAAGGGTTCCAGGAAGGTATCACCGCGCCCGCCACCCTGAATTTATATCGACGGTGATAAAATCGAGGCCGTTGAAGAATTCGTGATAAATTGAGATTTAGAGGTGGCGCAATCACCTCAAAGTTGAATTTTTGAGTTATAAAAAGGTGTTTCCACTTCAAGTGCCATAACTTTTTTCAATTTTTAATCAATTTTCAATATTTTTTAAATCTCTTAAAAATTGTTTTTTTATTAACTTGTAGAACATTCTTTTTTTCCAAAGTCACGCAAAATATGCCTTTTTGAATTTTTAATTTGATTTTTTTCTCCGTTTTACAAAATAAAAATGACCTTAGGGCCCGATTTCTTTTTAACCGCTTGACCAAATTCAAATCTTTTAGCGTGCTTCTGTGAATAAAAATAATTCTTTTCGAAAATAAGCCGCCAGCCTAGTGTCCCTAAAGTAATTCATAAATGTTAAAATGTTAAATGGCAGGTAATACTCGTGTTTAGTGTAGATTCCAACCAGCTTATAGCTCCCGATAGGCTAGATAGGACAACGTCAGGCTCCACCACCCTAAACAGCAACCATCAATACTACACACTGTAGTTGAAAATCCCACCACCAGAGGGACTGGTTACCACTCATTGAGCGGCCATGAAGGGTGGAGTAACGGGTCCATTGAGAAATGGGATGGCTGCTGGAGAGGGCAATGACCGAGGAACGAGGTCATGAACCTCAAGGCAGTCAACGACTCGGTATGCTATAACTTGCCCAGAGTTCGTCGACTAAGACAGTTTGAAGGCTTAAAGTTAAAACAGAAGAATTCTAAGTAAAAGTTTTGAAAGTTCTATGCAGAGTTATTGGAGAAAGTTGAAAAGTGGAAGAAGTGCCAGAGAAGTGTACTACAGGTAATACCAGTAACCGTAACATTTAAAACGTGTGAGTAATGCTCTCTCTGTGTTACAGAACCCCGATGTTTATTGACTTGAAAGTGCCAGACCGATTTCCCTACGTCGTCTCCGTGACCATCTGGGCGAATTCCGGCACAGAACTTGCCGAAGGCCGACCCGTCACCATATCGGCAGGACCGTGACACGTAGGAGGTTCAGGAACCCGTGTAGTGCCACCCCAAACCACCCAAACCCGAAGCACGTTGCCGCTCATAGCAGTGCAAGGTACCGTGCGCCGCCATCGCGTACGCCTGCTGTACGAAGTCCTGCTCGCCGCCATCGCGCACAGCATCCAGGACGCTGTGCAGCACAGGTGTGGTGGGGAGTTGCTGACAAAGGGGCCCCCAACGTGAAAGCTCAGATTAGTTATAAGAAAGTGGGAGATAGAAGGAGAGAACAGTAGTGTTAGGATCCTGTGTAGTTGTCCGTGAAGTGCTGTTGTGGTTATCTATTTCTAAGTGCGAGAGTTCCTTGCCCGCGAGTTACGGGACGTGAACGTACCGACCCTGAGGCTATTGATTCGGGGAGTCTCAGTACTGCTCCCTACCAATTTACCCGATAATTACAGCTCTTAGAGAAATACTTGGTGAAATTCTTGTTATTTACGAGAAAAAAAAATAATAATTACGGATAAAATCCTAAATTAATAAAAAATAAACTATTTTTCTGGAACTCTTATAATCTTGATTTGGCTCATATTAACCGTTATGTGGCCGGCAAACTTTTTGCTTTTTTCTACACCGTGTATTTTAAATAGGTGCTGGGTACCCGGGTACCCTTCCGGCCACATAAGGGTTAAAAGTAAAATTATGACAGTCAGGGGGGTGCATGGACCCCCCTCTGGCTACGCTCATGGTTTGCTTTCTTTGTCACTTCGTCAACTTGGCCTTATAAATCAGCTGGATTGGAAAGGATTTGAGGCCAGCTCTGAGTTCAACAGGTTCAAAAAAAAAACATCACGAAGAGAACAAAACTGCCGAAAATACATAAGGTTACCTAGGGTATCGCGCCACTTGGGCGGTGGCTTCTATATTCGTCTGATTTCCACTATAACTCAGTCAATTTTGAACCGATTGACTTGAAATGTTGTACACGGGTAGATACTATACCTATCTCACCACATTCCAAAAGTTGTGTCAATTGGTTCAAATTTGACTGAGTTATAGTGGAAAACAGACGAATATAGAAGCCACCGCCCAAGTGGTGCGATTCCCTAAATACCTACGCGAATATGTAATTGAAATGACTTGATTTACCGTAATTTAAATGTTTTACTTTGCGCGGATCTGTACGCTATTCTTCCGAAACATTCTGTCTGATGCAATTCCGAGTCTTATAGGTAGTTGGAAGCCCTGATGGGATGAGATCACCCTCAGACGCCTTATCGCGCATCACATGTCGCAAGTTGGGTTTACAAACATTTTCACGACAATCCCTGAAATTGTGTATAATTTCCCAAACCAAAATGATCACTCTCTCTCTCTTTTGATTTATTAGGTATGCATGACGAATGCTTGTTTTGCTCCCAGTAGGTAAAAGAGGGATAGTTTGCTATTCCTGTGCATCGGACGTGGGTACTTTTTCCCATGGGAAATCTAGACGGAGCACGCGTTCATTCATCATGATGTACTTACCTAATCCTATAGGTACCGATCATTGATAGTAACTTAAATAGCCATCCCGATAATTGAATCAATTCAGTCTTGCTTCGATCGCCACGAGAGGAGAATACATCATCGCCGCCACCATGGACCACAAAGTGCAGTACGATATTGAAGGCAGAGTGCTTCCCGCTAGACAGGGTTGTCCTTCACTGCGAGTGGGTGTCGTTTGGCTTGTGCTGGTTGCCGCGCTGTTGGGTGGATTCGCCGGAGCGTTCATCTATCATCGACTTGCGGGTAATTTCGTCCCAACGGAAGTCGACAACGTCGAGTCTCTCAACCCACGATGGACGGAAACCAAGTTGGCGTTTGCGAAGGCAGATGCCGAGTACTTGGTGGTGGTCAAACGAGATGGGCTAGTGTCCAAGCCGGAAATGCAGAACCTGACCGAGTTTGGCAGCTGTATACCAGCGGAGGAGAAAGAGATGCTGCAAACAGTTGCCCCGGGCACAGTGTTCATCATGCGATTGTACTACGACGGCGAAGATCAATGCATTTTCGATTTCCTGCACGAGATGGAAGTGTTCAACGGGCAAAATTCGGACGACGATGAGGAGCTTTTGGAAG
Organism: Aedes albopictus; assembly: GCF_035046485.1. Classification (NCBI taxonomy): domain Eukaryota; kingdom Metazoa; phylum Arthropoda; class Insecta; order Diptera; family Culicidae; genus Aedes; species Aedes albopictus. Next base: position 375,173,681 of record NC_085138.1, on the reverse strand, counting down.
CTTTGCTCAGTGGGTGAACAGTTTTGGGAAGAGTTTGCGAGAGAATGTGACGATTATTGGGTTTGAGCTCACGCAAGGATTTGATAGAGCTTTATAGTATTATGCAGCCAGAAGTTGCTTATTAGCTTAGTGTAACAATCGTTCAGGAAATATAAAGTTTTTTAATCAAAAAAATAATCGTATCTGATGTGTCTATCTGAGATAATCCGAAATAACTCTCTCCTTATTTAACTATGAGCTAATAGTAAAGAACCTTTTACCAAGACGATTTAGACCTCTTTTCCTGGTCAGCTTGTAAACTTGAGTAGTTTTAGATTCCGATAGGTAATAGAAATCGGATGATTGCAGAAGCTAAATGGATTTATTATTTGGCGATGGATTGGGAGTTTTGGGAGCAAATAGACATTTTGGGGAGAGAACGGAGAATTATAGAAGAGAGTTGTGATGTAGTATACATAACTTATGAGTTGGAGGTTCGGTAGTTCGTTTTTAAAAAACAAGATACTTGTTAACTCGACTGCGCCTAAAACTGAAGTGCGCGTTTATTCAAATTAAAATTACTCCAAACCTATCATCAAAGCCCTAACTGCTGACCTAGCTCCTTACCAGGAATTCTGCCAACATGCCATGGGTGCTATCGTCGTCGTCGTCGTCGTCATCATCGTCGTTGCTGCATGCGCGGGACAGTATCTAAGGGTCGATTTCTTCACCTCGGCTTAACCGGTAAGCCAGGCTTACCCATATAGTTGAGCCTGGTTTAACGCTTAAGCCAGGGTGAAGAAATTGGCCATAAGTGCAACGTGTTGTGCGGTGTCGGATTATGCTAGGGAAGCAGATGGATTGGACTGGTGGCGACTAATTGAATCCAACGTGACGGCTACTTGTTGTTGTTGTTGTTGGACTTGGCTTAAGCGATGGGCCAAGTCCCTTGATGATGCATCCGGCCTCGAGGAGTGATCTTTAACTCATATACACTGCCATTCATTGAAAGAATCCTGGAAAACGATAGAATCGATTACTTCTAGTGTTTTTATTGCCATTGCAGGCAAGTACATTGGACATGGACTGGACATGTATTACAAGCACTAAAGCGGCCAGGCCTACTGCGCAGCGTCATTGAATACAATATGTATGTATACATGTATGTATACATATGAAGCAAAAAAAAAACGTTGGGAGTGACGTTGCTAAGAAAGTTAGTGTCACTTCATATGCGAGCCTCTTCCTGAGATGGGATACCCTTATGTCTTGACTCGAAGGTTAAGGCTTAAGCGGCATTGCCCTCTCACAGAAGAAAGTTGTGGAAAGATTCTGGGTGGTACCCGACACTACGGAATCCAACTGATAGTTTTGAAAGGAAGAGGGATTCTTTGCTTCCATATTTAAAGCACCTCGGAAACTTTGAAAACAGCATGGTTACCACTGTAGGTAGGTTGACATTCCCAGGAGAGGATTTTTATTACCGATTTTTATTATTTTTGGTATATTCTTGTATTTTGATAGTCCAAGGTGGTCCTCCGGTTCTTCCATTTTTTGTGGCAATTCTTGCAGATGTTCTTCCGAGAATTCATCAAATTTCATCATGGGATGCTTCCAGATGTTTCATCAATGTTTCAGAAATTCCATAGAGAGTTTCTCCTGATGTTACTTCGCGAGTTCATCTGAAACTAGGAACTTTCAGATGAACTCGCGAAGAAAATGATAAAAATTTATTTTGGGAACGCTTCCAGAAGTTCCTATAGAAATTGTTTCAAAATTTTAAAAGAAAATTCATCACAATGTTTCTGCCAGAATTCATTCAGATGCTTCTCCGGGAATTGATTTAGAAGTTCATTTGGCAATACATTCAGATGGTCCTCCAAAAATTCCAACAATTAGTTCGAAAATGCTTTCAGAAGATCACCCGGGTATTCTTTCACAGGTTAACATGTACGTTTTCAGATGTTCTTCCAGAAGTTCTTCTGGAAGTTTCTTCAGAATTTCTTCCAGAGGTTCCTTTGAAATTCCTCCGTGAATATTTTTAATGCAATACATTTTTTTCCAATTAAATTTCATTGAAAAATTATTCCAGAAGTTAATTCTTTTTTTTTTTCAGAAGTGCCGTAGGCAATTAATCTCTATATTTTTACCTGGTATAAAAATCCCTTCAGAATTGTATAAGAAATTCGTCTTAGAATTTATTCAGAGGCACCTCCCGGAGTTCTTCCGAAGATTTCTTCAGAAAATGATTCAGGGATCAGTCCGAAATTTATCGAGAGGTTTCTCCGAGAATTCCGTCAGTGTCTTCGTCTGTGATGCATGCAGGAATTCATGCTGACCTTTTTCAAGAGATTTCGTCAGCAATTCCTCCACTGATTTCCCCAGGAATCTCTCTTGAAATTTTTCAAGCAATTACTAGCAGAGTTCCTCCAGAAGCCTGTCGACTTTTTTTTTAGGAATTAAGGAAGTTTCTAAGAAGTTTCTGCAGGTATTCCCATAGGAATTATACTACACAAAAAAAAAAAAATTGTAATAAAAATTCAGCTAGAAATCATGCACATAAAGGGAATGCTAGAGTTGTGCACCTTTACATGAGATATAACCCGAGCAGAGGAGAATATCAAAATAAGAACAACGGAATCACAAAACCTGGTTTTAAATCTTGGTTTGGTATTAAAGCCTGTATCCGCAATAATCGGGACACAGAAGTACGGCTGCAGCTCTGTAATGAATCGGTAAAATTGGCCAAATAATTGACTGGGAACTCTTTGGTGTATGTTTATTATCTGCGCCAAATTTCATAAAAATCGATGCATTACTTTAAATTGTGGATAAAAAACAAACAGACGTGGTTTAAAGCATTTTGTACAATCATGACCAATTTTCATTCGCATAGTAGATGGTTCTTTTACGCTACAGTTAAAAAATCTGCGATGATTATTATGAAATTTTGTTAGCAGTTATGATACTTATAGAGACACTTTCTTGCAAAATTTCATCCACTTTTATCAATTGGTTTGAAAGCCACTGGTGTTCATAGCAGTGAGTGTTAGTGAAATTTTTTCATGTTTTTCATGTGCGATGTTTGCCTATGCATAACTTTTGTATTTCTCTGCCAATTTTCATGAAATTTTCACAGAAGGTAGTTGACTATGTGTATATTATGTCTGCAAAATTTGATGATTATTGGTGTAGTACTTTCAATAGTGCAATCAAAACAATAAAGGGTACTGACTTATTGCTGTCTGAGGGGCTAAAATCACGTTTAGTCCCAATACATGTTTCAACTATAAAATTGTTGATAGCGCATCGATTTTTTTGAAATTTTGCCTATGTAACGAATTTAGGTTAAGAAGTTTGTGTTCAAACGTTCAGCCATTTCCTTTGCCAAATTCAAAAGTTACAGCGCTGACAAGCAAAACTAGGGGCTGTACAAAATTCAATGGCGCACAGTCTACTCTTTCATTGCTACAACAAAAAGTACTGCACCGATTCACATGGAATTTTGTAGGTGAAATGAACACATCTTAAGATGTTATGAGGCCGAATTTGAGCAACTTTAATGTTTCTATTACAGAGTTACAGCTATATTTCTGTGTCCCGATTATTGCGGATACAGGCTTTATTAACTTATTGAGGTATTACCGTTCCATAACATGTTTTGTTGGACAATCTTATTTTGTTATCATACGCGCCAACTTGTGACGTAGTTGGGGGGGCAAGGCCTCTCAAAATTAATGAAATTAGGAAAATATCGACGCAGTTTATCTAATTTAGACATATTTACGCGAAAAATAGTACATTGAGGTGAAAAAAGTTGAACATTGTCCAACTTTGGAGAGCTGCGCCCCCCCAACTACGTCACAAGTTGGCGCCTATGTTTGTTATGATCATGCTATTGGTACATTTTCTTGAAATTATTATGCAATTAGGGTATCGCGCCACTTGGGCGGTGGCTTCTATATTCGTCTGTTTTCCACTATAACTCAGTCAATTTTGAACCAATTGACTTGAAATGTTGTACACGGGTAGATACTATACCTATCTCACCACATTCCAAAATTTGTGTCAAATGGTTCAAATTTGACTGAGTTATAGTGGAAAACAGACGAATATAGAAGCCACCGCCCAAGTGGCGCGATTCCCTACATGTTTTGTAGTAGCACAAGTTCAGGTATTACTGTGATATTGAAACTTTACAAATATTTGATCATTAATAGCAGAGAAAATATTATATTTTCACTAGTTCCTCTTCTCTTCTATTTGGCATTACATTCTAACTGTAAAAGAGCTAACTTATCAGTCTTTTGTTTCATAACCACTATGATAAGTATACCTTTTTTCAGTTTCAGTTAGGGGCCGTTCATAAACCACGTTGACTTTTTGGCGGAAGGGAGAGTCTGGCCAAAGTCTGCGCTCCAAACATATTTTAAAATTTTTCTATGGACGAAAGTCTACGTTTTGGATCAGCTAGTTGAATTCCACGATGAACTACACATTTTGGACAAAAAATGTCAAAAAAGAAGTCAGTCACAAAGAAGAAGAAGAAGAACTTGATTATTTTTAGACATATTATTTTTATTGCTTTCACTGCATCGAGGCCACTTTGATTTTGATATTATAACTCATTTTGTTTTCTGATTATTATCAATATCATATTAGTTTCAATATTTGTTATTGAACAATTTTACAAATTCGCTATTATTAAGTTGTTATTGAAATCAAATCAACGATCAAATCTGACTATACATGTCAATGGTTGCTACTCCGTGATTGATCTGAGCTGGTACCAATTGCACTGAGATCCAAATGAATAAGGGCTGGGACATTCCACTTATTCTCAAAGTGCAATTCTAGCAGCTCATACATTTTGGATCAATAACGGCGCCGGCCACGTCCTTATAGTCAGTTGGGAAGGGAAAGGAATGTAAGAGTGTGCTGGTTGTTGCTACTAAAGACCGAGATCACCTCTGCATCCCCACATCCAGCACGGATTGGGGTATTTGTTAGACGGAAAGGATGGGAGATCTGGGAGTCACCGTTGGGTCGGTGATGCGATCCATGGATAACACTATTTATAGTGTTCGTAAGGTGATAGATTGTGTGGTGAATGAGGTGAATAAGGTCAAGCGGCACAGCACGCTTTGGTTGCATAACTTGTAGGCGTTATATATACTGTGCTGTGAGTGGGAATTGGAAGGGAGGGAAACGACTTTTATGAATAA